>NC_086290.1:21554801-21854801 GCF_963924245.1 Chroicocephalus ridibundus
TTTCTCAGCATGATAAAAAGGGTATACGAGGACTGGTTAGGCATGATCAGCAATTTTGGAAGCATGAGATGCTTTTTAGAAAATAACGTTGCAGAAGAGGTGTTTTTGAAAGAGTGCAGTAGGGGTTTTTCAGTTGAATTTGGTAGCGGTGACAAGTGTTGACATCTGTAAAACATGAGTTCATCTCTTTATCCACAAGACAAACACAGCACAAGCAGCACCAACTTAAACTAATCTCCTCTGTGCCAGTATTTTTTATTTGTCTTTTATAATTTAGTATCAATGCCCAGTGAGCGAATTTATACACATGCTTTATTTTTTGCTTAGTTACTGCCTTCAGGTTTTTCAGGGTTGATTTTTAAATTGCCAACAAGTGTGACGGTAGCAGTGCTTTTATTTTTGATGTGGACAAAATATGCAGTAAACTACTCTAAATGAACACAACTGCATTGAAAGTCTGCTCTCTCTGTGTGCAGAACAAAGATACCCAAACGACTCCTGTACTAGAAGCAATATCATCACAATAGCATGAAGCTTCTTATATGTTAATAGACTCAGCTGAGAAAATACAACTGTATGAGAGTAGTATAATGCCTAAATTGACTTGTCTACCTCTTCACTGAACCCAGAGTCAGTCATGTGACTTTAAAGGATCTTGCAATTTTTATGTTGAAGTAGAAAACAACAGTTCTGGCAGCAGGACTGCCTGTAAAATCTTAGTTAAGATTTCTTCAGTGCCCATTGCTTTCTTGTGTATCAGTATTATATAAAGACAGCAAGAGAGAAAATGCGTTAATGAATGTTATTTGGAATAAAAGTTTCTCTAATGTTCCATAAAGCATTTGCTGCTCAGAAAAAAGAATTAGAGAGAATGGAGTCATAGAAGACAACAGTTTTGGAACATTCTCTATCCTTTTGGAAAAGTTAGAAATTCACCTTACACATCACTAAAAGAGGATATTGTGATTTGGTAGAGTTTGTGGGGTTTTGTTGGGTTTTGTTTGTTTGTTTGTGTAGATGTGTTTTCTTTACTGTCCAGATTAAGTTATTTGTTGTAATGTTCACTAATGTCATTTCAGCCACGCAAAAAAATCAGTGGTGTATTCATTCGCTTTTCTGTTGTTGTGAACCCTGTATCCTGTTTCAAAAAAAACACCACCTCTTGGCAGTTCATGGTATGCAGCACTTTACAGGTATCCACCGTCTTTTAGCCAGTGATTTCATTTTCCATTCTACAAGCATCTTTTAAATAAAAGTTGGAAGCCAATGCAGTTATATCCAGGTGTAAAATGGTTCTGTAAAAGTTAGTCCTTGAACATCTAGAATTCAGCAGATTCTGTATGTACCACTGTAGCATGAACTTAGTATAATTCTGTTTGGCAGCAATAGAACTTCCTTTTCAAGCTCAAGAGGTTGTATAAAACTATAGTGTATATCTTGTATATTTTACATATACATATATATCTTAAAATATTACTGTTAGTACACTGATAAAAAAGCTAAACTTCAGACGTGACTCAAGACAGACGCCAAACTCTAATCACTGCAGATGCTAACCTGCGGTGGTGTAGTTATCACTAGTGGATTATCAGTAAGAGAACCCATACAGTTTTACCATATAGCCATGAAGGCCAGAGAAGAGGGTGACTTTACAAAACTGCTGCAGAGAGCCTGTCTCATCGTCACAGGTCCTTGGGTTTTGAGATGCTGAGGGATTCAATCATTAGGAAATATGCTTTGGATAATGTAAGATCAGCATTGTGTTATACTCTGGCTATCCTTGTCTACAGTGTCTACCACATGAAGTACAACAGTCTAATAAAGATAATCCAATCATGGAACCTAATCTAATCAACCATAGAGCTAGACCCATAGTACAAAGATGCCTAAAGTTAGCTTGGCATTTTATGTTGTGAAACCAAATGAATGGTGCAGATTCAAACAAACTGGTACCAGGAGGTATCAAAGATACATTGTCTGCTCCAGTCTTCCCCTTTTCAGCAATTCCCTCATCATTTTTTTGGTAATGGTTTTGATTCACCAATACACAGCAGTACAATAACAATACCAAACTAGCCGTCGCCTAAATGTATTAACCCAACCAGCCTGGATAACATCCCACTTGAAGGCTTGACTTTACTTCTATGGGGAAGTTACTGCCTGCGGTCACACCCTTTCCCCTGGCAGAAGGGGGAAATTCCTAAATTTTGATGCTGTTTGGTGGAAGGTTCTGTTCATGTATGTTAATTAGCTGTTATTATTAGTTATTTCCTTTAAAAATATTTTATTGTGTGTTAAACGAATACCAATCTCACAACAGCCACATCTTCTTATTCACTAGGTGTGATGTAAGCATGAGGCTAGTGTTTTTAAACAGGGAGTTGTAATTTCTGGCTTTCCCCAGATATTAACTAAGTTCCTTTAAATAGATTTGGGGTAACATAGGAAGCAGTAGTCTACTTAAAAGCTTGTAGTCCTTTGAAAATATGTGCAATCCGATTCAGTATGTTGATGAAGTCCAACCAAAAGACTCTTTCTGGTGTTCCACAAAATAAATCCAGCGTCTCCACTCTTGCCAGCATGCTAGGATTTTCGTTTCCCATATAAAATGGATTTCTAGCTCATGACATGATTTAAAATTCTTGTATAAATGGTTAGGTATTATTGGGAAGATATTTCTTGGTTTGGAAAAATAATTTTTTTTTCCTTGGTGCTAAAATTATTGAGGTGGGAGGTTTGCAAGAGGGAAGAACCCAAACTAGGCAAAGGGCTAAAAATGCATCTTAAGGACCATTAGTCAGAGTAACTTGAGCTGACAGTAGCCAAGATTGTTTTATGTATGAAGTTCATAAAATAGCAAGTTGATATCTTTAGCTGAGAAAAATACCTAAAGGGGTACGTTTTTTTGCTGCAGTTGCTAGGGAGCAGCTTATACTGTATCTGTGGGATATAATGGGAGTCATGTGTGAAATGCGCTACGCTGGTAATTTATCTCAAAGTGGTTAGAGCAGAATATTACATTCACAGAGCACATCTCATTGTACAAAATAAGAAGATGAGATGGATGCTGTTAGTAATGTTAGGTGACAGAACCACTGTGGTATACAAGGTACAGTACACGTGTCGGTAGGCTGTCAAGAGCGTGTCATTCCTACATGATTCATAGGTGTGCTATGATTAGGTGAGCAGAAAATTAATACATTGGCTAGATGAGAGGAATGAACAGATCAGATGAGAAGAAGGAAAACCTGTATTTTGATGTATTTGACAGATGGGGGAATGATCGAGGTCCTGAGAATCCCAGGTCATGCATACTTTTTAAGACGAGCTCGTTGACAGGGAGTCTGTGCTGCCAGTAGTACGTTGTTTAACAAAATGAGGATGGGTAAATTGTAGGGGGATCTGACCGACCCTGCTCCAAAGTGAAGTTGCCACTGCATTTGCAGAAACAGTTGCTAGGCTATGAAATGTCAACATCTTTAATAGAAACCTTTATAATTACCTGGTTATAGAACTTCATTATTTTCTTTAAGAATCTGTCAGATTGGAATTATTTTTGTTGAAAACACAGCCGTAACAGTTTGGTATTATTGAAACTGTAAATGTAATACATCAATTATACAACCTTAACACCGATTTCTTACTTTAGTAGCATTAAGCATTTCTAAAAAATGATCCAAATATTGCTAAAGGTTTCCATTTTAATATCTTATTTACAGTGTCACAAATATTTTTGCCTTATTGAATCAATACAGTGATACTATCTTGAAGCTTAAATTAATTGCTTCTCTCCTTTGAGCATTGGTGCAAGGTTTTCTCACATACTGTACACAGAGATCAAGTGTGTTTTCCTCAGCAATTACTGCATTTGTTCAAAGTGAATTAGAAAATCAAAAAATGTTAGGTACTCTCTTTAATTAGATGATTAAAGAACCCAGCAAGCAGTGTGATGTTCAGATGAAAACGAAAGGTATTTCTTAGCATTTTTAGGCCATGCTAGAATTCAGATAAGACACTAGTTGTGCTGTACAGTTAAACTGTCACAAAAGGGTTTGCAGTCTCTTGAAATGTTGTATGGCATATGGTTATAGTTCTCAACCAATTTTCTTTCCAGGCTCAGCCGCCTCACCTTGAAGGATGCTTTCAATAAGCAATCTTACTGTAAGCTGCCTGAAAGCAGGATGTTTTTCCTAACAGCATTTTGAAACCCATTGGACTTGGCCTTCACAAAACTTAGTGAGCAGATTATTGACTACTACGTACTATGAAAATGCAGCTGAAGTTAATGAAGTTATGACTGTGTACACTAGACAAAGATTTTTCCCGAAAAAACGTGATAATCTGCTTTTGCAGATTACTAACTTCTCCAACCTTTTATTTTTTTTTCTTTTCTATTCAAGCTTTAGGTATTTGACTCCTCCTTTTAGCCTTCTTCCAACAGTTTAACTTCTGTTAATTTTTTCATAAGGGTCCAACATTTTTTTCCCAAAGAGATCTTTTGCTAACAAAGGAACACCTCAAATTGATTCCAAAGGCTCTGTTTCACTGTTCAGACTTTGTGTGATGCCTTTTTTTGAACAGATTTGTTCCACACGCATTGTACTGAGAAACAGTTACTTAATTTCAGAAATGCTACTAATTAACTAAAATGCAGAAGCCTTCCTCTGTAACTTTTTATATTTTTCTATTATCATTTTCCTTAATTGATTTATGTGTGGCTTATATTATTGCAAGTTTTAATTGTTGTTTAGAGCTACTCTCATATTATTTGTAGTATTATATGTAATAGTGTTATGTATTGTGTTATTATTATATTATTCTTCCCTACCTGTATGTGACTTGGATGCCTTGAGGCAGTGTAAATGCAAGAAAGGACAACAGCCCCTTCTTCAAAGCACTTGAAGTTTGCCATTAGTCATTCAATCCACATTAGATATATGAATTATAGGGTATCTCTGAATTTGAAATTTTTGCTGTCAAGAAAAAACATGTTTAAAGGACTGGAAATATCTTCTAGTAAGCTGTATTTTTACAGACCTTAGCTTCATATATGATGGGCTTGTTGACAATCCACTTATTTCTCTCTACCTTTGAAGATCTCTTAGGTCAACTGAGAATTTAGGGTTTCATCACAGACACAAAATTTGTGAAGTCAACATGATTACTAATGTCTTGCAGACCGTCTGCAAATTGTCTTTGCACTTCCAGTATTTTTTCATTTTTAAATACCAATTCAAGTTGATTGAGAAGAAATATTCTAAAACATTAGTCCTGGAAAAAGGGTGTAACAAATAAGCACATTAGCAATAAGCTGGTTTATACAGTAGCTACCTATTAAATTGATATTTGCATGTTCTAGTAAAGTGTATTGATATTTTGTGGAGAGTGAAAAGGTTTATCTGTTTATCAAGCTTGCTTGTGTTAATCTGGGGTGGAGGGAGGGAAGTAGGTTTGGTGTTTTGTTTTTTTTTTTTTTAAAGGAATTACACTTTGCACAAGATCGGGATTTTCAGGCACTACTTAGATAGTAATAGTAGTGCATTCTAATTTTATCATTCACTGTACTTCTTGATGATTTTGTTGGTAACAAAATCAAGTAGGCTTTGGCACTGAGCTGTTAAAACTCAGATATTTACAGGAGGCAAAATGAACATCTGTGAAATCTCTATTTCCAGAGCAGCAGTCACCTAAATGTAGGCGCTCATATGCAAATCCTGAGCCATCTCATGGAAATGTTCAGGAATTTAAGGTGTGGCCTAGGGAAAATACTGAAATGTTGCTTCTGCTCCTTTAATCCTTATAAATATCTACAAATACGTAGCTTGTTTGGCTGCAAGGGTAAATTGAACAAAGTTGGGCTGATAAAACTTGATCGACAGTAATAGTCCTGTAGGGAATAAGAGTCTAGAGTTTCCATTGTGTGATTATGCCACTGGCCTAACTCCTGTGTCTGAGCAAGGGCTGTCATTCAGTTAGTTTGGTTGGTTTATACCACATACGTATAACTCTTAAATGTCCAGAGCCAGCAATTTTGTGACTAGCAGGGTAATTCAAAGCTATAATTTCAAGGTTAAGTTCTGACTCCTTGTCTTTAATGCCATATATTCTATATCGTAATTCTATGCTCTTCCTGATGAGCCTACAAAATTTGCAATCAAAGAATATTCTTAGGACAGACAGCAGCCAAATTGCAAACAAAATTACACAAGTTTGCATGAATGTACTGGTGGACAGTATTCAAAATATTAAGAAAAAAATAAAAAATGCACCAGTTTGGTTTTGTCTGAGTGTGCCGGTGGGATAAGGTAATGTAACTTTCTAGAAGCACTGGCATTCAAGTTGACAGGACTTTCATCATTCGTCATGGGCATCAAGTTGATGAAAACAAAATAGATCTTCAAGTGCTCATTTTATTTTTGTAATATGCTCATAATCAGGATGTAATCTCTTTTCTTATTTGGTTAACCACACATACAAAATTACTTGCTTTGTCAGTATTTTACTAAAAGACATCTTTCTTATCCCAGTACATTTAAAATGTTTTTATTAGATGATAAAATCCTCGTAATTTCTGTATGATTTAAGTATGTGAAGTGTCAAAACTTAAGTATTGCAACTGAAGCAGGATATGAAGAATTCTGATAATGCCAGTTATTAAGAAAAAGTTTTTCAGAATAAAATAGTTTTGGGTTGGTGTTTTGTTTTGGTTTTTTTTTTTTTTTTCCAGAGTCACTTCTAAGGAAAGTAACGGAACAAGAAATGGATTATTGGGATTTAAAGAAACAGAAATAAAGGCTCAATCAGCATGAATGAAACGTTTGTGCTAAGTCTTTCATAACCTCTGTTGAAGTGCCTTTCCTTGAAATACCATAAAATGCCTATTTTTATCTTTCAGTCATGTTGCAAGATAACTGACTTCAGTATTTCAAGTCTTTAGCCATACAAAGCTGTACAAATCCTAGAGTATCCCATGGAAGGAACCTGCAGTACCAAGAATCTAAACGTTTAAAGACATAAGAGAACTATAAAAGAAATGAAATATTAGTCCTTGAAGGGATTTTTATAGCTTTAGTCTCTTTGAAAGATAAATATTATATAAAACCAAAATTCATAACAGGGAAGACTAATTTGAAAACATGTATTGTCTGTTTATGAGTTACGTTTATGTGGACAGAGCCCAAATTAGTGAAAGTGGTACAATCAATGTTCAGTGGGAGAACTGCAACGTAATTAGAGTTTAATCTTCAAACAAGCTTTCTCCTTCCCAATCATGCATTTGTTCTTTTCCTGCTTGGAATAGTTTGGGATGCACTAAAGCCAGATAACACCTGCATGTTTGCAAAAGCCTGAATGAACTGTGGGCTTGGGGAGGGAGGATTCCCCTCTGCTGTTCTGTGTTGCAACCATGGGCTGGGGCTAGAAGCTCTTTCAAGCAGACAGCACTGTAGCTACTCAAGGATGTAGCCTAAGGCAGTGTGCCTCTACATTGTAATTTATGTAGTAGGTGCGTTTAGATATACATTAAAAAGGTTAGCCTTGCTGTGCAGAAGTGATCCAGAGATGCTGAATGGTAGTGAATCATCTTACTCTACCATTGCACACTTCATTTCCCTGCAGTGTTTACCCCAGCATTTCCACCCAACTTTGGGCTGGCTATAAATTGGTTATGCAAGTTGTAAGACACAGAAGAGGATCCATAGGAGTGAGATGAAATAGAAACACCAGTGAATCACAGCCAAGGTCCAACAATCCTGCTCTCAGTAAAGATTGCTCTATCGCTGCTCAGCAAGTAAATCTTAAATTTCAAACATTAGTTTTGACTCCTTAAAATCCCTTGGTCCCTCTCACAGCTCTGTTTTCTGACAGAAAAGGTGCTTCTACAGTGTAGTTTGTTTAAATTAGATAATCCTAGCAAATGGTTGGATTGTGCAAGAAAGACCAAATGCTATTGTTGCTAGACATCTTTGTCATGTTTGTGGATTTTTTACATTATTTTATTACATTACATCTGCATATTACATTAGCAAAGCTATTTTTCTGGATCATTCAGCTTGGTCAAGATCAACAATAGAATGGTGAATATTACTTAGAATTAAATTTTTGTCATAATTGAACCATAACATAGTTCTATCATAGTATGTCTAAAATGTGATTTATTTAACATGGTATCATTCCCACTTTTAAATACCAGCAATTCAGTGGTTAACATACTGCATCTTGAGATGTACACTGAACGCTGCCTTCCATCAAGGGTTCTCAGGGAATCACCTGTGAACTTGTTACAGACCACAGTAACTGCACGTGACTGGCAAAAGGTCTATAACATCAGTCTGTCCTGACTAGACCCAGCTGGTGAGCGCGGCTGTAGGATTGTCTCCAACTGTGTGAGGACGGAGGTGAGGCAGGACAAAGCAGGTAGCTGCATTCCAGTCAATGAAAAAGAATTTAAGCTGAATTGTGTTAAAGTTGACTAGTATCAGTCTACCCAGGGAGTTACTACCTGCGCCTCCCTACCTACATACTAGCTACTCTTTTGAGAGCCACAGACCTATTTAAGAAAATCTTTCAATGACAATTGTAATAAGTCTGAGCAGAGACTGACTAATGAGCAGTTTCCTTCATCTTGCTGCATTGTGGCATTAAGTTTTGAACCGTGATTGGACAGTCGGCCAGGCATGAATTAAGTGATGTTGCCAATTTCTCCTTAATCCAACTCTTTCAATGTAAATAAAGTTGCAGGTGTTGCACTGCAAGCTAGTTTTGTTATGATAGAGCCCTTTGGTAGATGTTCTGTGTTCCTCTGGGAATTAACCTGAGAACTCTGTTTTGTTGGGTTTTTTTAATTGATGAAGGTACCAAAATCAGTAACAATTAGCACTGTCTTAATTTAATAGTTGCTTCTAAAAGGAAAGAAGACCCACTCAGCAACTACATCATTTGTTATTCTTGCAGATTCTGGAGCTGCTGAACAGGCATCACATCCTCCATGTGGGTTATGCTTGTTTAGTGCAGACGTAGTTTTGTTGTTTTTGGTTTTTTTAGCTGCCAACTAGTTTTAAGGAAACTTGTGATCAGCATATCCTTGATAAATGAAGCAGGTAAACAACTAAGAGCTCTTTGTCTGCTTTTCTGAAGTATGGGACCAGTTAGATTGATAGCATTCACTAAAAACAGCAGAGTCATTTGCACTTTCCTACTCTCCTGCTGCTGTGTTTGGTATTGTCTGGATGGAACGCCAAAATTAATCATTCCAAGACCTTGATGAATAGGAACGGGTTTTTTGTTTGCCTGTTTTCTAAATAGAATGTGATGCAGTACAAGGATCTTTCAATAGCACTGTACAGGCGATCCCTTCTGTGCCTACATTAGAGAATCACAAAGGTCAATGACAGAGTTCCTGCTTCCCTTTCCTAGGACAGAACATTGGTGGTGATTAAAATGGTGAGAGCCTGTAGTCAAAAGAGAGGCCTCTAAAGCCACAAACCTGTCATATGTGTTTGTCCATATTGTATGCTTTGTGTCCATGTGTCTGGCTGGTGGACAGCCAGCAGACTATCTACATACATGAATTTAATGCCCTAATGTTTTTTTGACTACACCTAACAGGCAAATAGTAGCCTTCTTAGAAGGTGATTTGTCCTGAACATTACAAGGAGTTTCTGTGGTCTAATCTGGTATGTTCTAGACATTCAAGACATTACAAAAGGACTGTACTAAATATATACTCTATAGTCTTCATGAATCTGTTTGTATTCAGAGCCCCCCGGAATTAAAAAAAAAGTATATCTAATAAAGATACTCTGACAATAGCGGTTTAATTTTGCATTGTTTTTCACCAAAATCTGTGGTCCTCCAGATAATTACTCCTAATTTAAATTCTAAATCATAGAATTGTCTGGGTTGGAAGGGACCTATAAGATCATCGAGTCGAGTCCAACCATCAACCTAACGCTGCCAAGTCCACCACTAAACCACGTCCCTAAACCCCATGTCTACCTGTCTTTTAAATACTTGCAGGGATGGCGACTCCACCACTTCCCTGGGTCGCCTGTTCCAATGTTCGATAACCCTTTGGGTGAAGAAATTTTTCCAAATATCCAATCTGAATCGCCTGGCATAACTTCAGGCCATTTGCTCTTGTCCTATCACTTGTTACTTGGGAGAAGAGACCGACCCCCACCTTTCTATAGCCTCCTTTCAGGTAGTTGTAGGGAGCAATAAGGTCTCCCCTGAGTCTCACTGTTAATACCAATGAAAATTGGAATTACTATTCTGCCATTCCTAGTCTTTGTTATACAACTGATGACAGAAAACGTGGTTATGAAATACCGGTATGATAGAGGATTCCTTGGCCTTGCTGCCAGTCCTTTATCAACTGAAGTGCAAAACTCTGGGGGGGCAGTTGGGCTTCTGACCCTTTGAGGAGGGCATCTCCCTTTGACAGACCACGCTGTTTCAAACCACAAGTCAAGAAACAGGTTTAATAGGTGTGAAAAGCAGTTGCCTGCAGACTGTAGCCAGTAAGAAAAAGGTTAAGGCAAGATTCAGACAAGCAGTAAGGCAGAGAAAGGAAGAAATGAAACAGTGATGCAGCTGCTATTTGTTTACTAGTAACCACATCTGAAACTCATTGTCCTGTATAGAAAGCTGAAGGAATTAGTCATTAGATTATTTTGGAAACCTCAAATAAAAACCTTGGAAAAGCTTTTGCTTTCTACCTCTGCATTTAACATACAAATTATTTTAATGTAATTCTTTTTATTCCTGAACGCTGGAGTACTTTGTTCAGCACAGACGTCTTCATACAGTGGAAATGAAATTGCAGTTGACACATGGATAAATGTCTAAATTATGCTGTATAATGATAAGCATTCACAGACTGTATAGTATGTCCAAAGCATTTTTTTCTTATAGAATGTTAAGAGCCCAGTAGACAGAAACTGAAACGATGATTGGTACCTATAGGAGGTAGAATAGTGCAGGCAGCAAATAATAGGAATGATCCTGTTCAAACCAAAGGATTACCTAGTCTGATTAATTCTAGGGGGGAAAAAAAGATTCTACTGTTTTTATAATTTTGTTCTTCGTATGTATGTCCGGGTCTATCAATCAGCTTTCTTTAACTGAAGCCAGCTGGCAGATGGCACTGCAGTTTATCAACCACCAGTAAATAAAACGTTATGCTCCAGAAAAATTCAATTGCCAAACCCAGCCCTAAAAATCAATACAGCTTCTCCTCCAGCTAAAGCGTTTCTTAGGAACACTAAGTTTTTTAATACAGCATTTTTCCTCACCTTTCTTAAAAACACAGATAGAAACTAAAACCAAATTAAAATCAAAAGCTATGGAAGCCACAGGACTAGAAGCTACAAATCTGTTTTTAATTTTCACAGACATTAAACTTTTTTCATTGAGATTAACAAATAAACTAATCTAAAAATAGTAAGGTTGCAAAGATTTATTATATGAACCCTTCAAACCTAAAACCATGTTTTGAGTTTTGAATAGTTATAGTAAAACTTATTCTCACTTTCTGAAGCTCCTGTTCCCATGTAAAGCATCACAAGACCAGTTACTCTGTTGTATAGGATTTTTCTACTGCATTGAGGTGTATCATAATACACCTAATAATGTCATCTTTGTCAGTCAGTACCCAGCTGTAGTTTAGTTTGGAATATCGAACTATAAAGAACTGATAAAGTTAATCCATTAGTATTTATATCTTTCCCTTTAGATATTTTGATGCAGTCTCCTTCAGGAGATGACAGAGGAGGAGTATGAGCAGTCCAGTCATGGAGGCAAAGGGGTCTGCGTGCAAAGAATTGGAAGTCCACATTAGCTGCCAGACAGCGCAAGCGCCTTTTCCACCTCCTTCCAGCACCCTCCCTCGGTCTGAAATATTTTCTTTATAGCCTCAGCTTAGTTATCCAAACACTTATCTCAAACAAATTGAAACCCAATTCTGCCGCTATCTTGTAGCAGAGAAAAATTTAATTGGTCTCTGAACAACCTAAACTTTTGAAGACTTTGGGCTCTGGTTTAAATGGTTACATTCTAGCGAAGTCTCTAATGAAAAGCACTTGCTTTTCCATCTAAGAAATCCAAGAAGAATCAGTGTATCAAAGCTGAAATGCTTTAACAGATTATATAAACTTTCCTGGTGTTGTGGTTGTATAAAATTAAACCTCCTGGAATTCTTTGTGTCACCCACTATTTCTGGCCAGTGACTTCTGTAATCTACAGTGTTGCAGTTTTGGTCACAAAATTATTGAAGTAGTCAGGCTGCTTCCTGTTCACTTTCAGGATGTTAATCATTTGATGCATTCCTCTTCTTTCTGATTTTTTCCAGTGGCCTGTAGAGCGCTCTACCTCAAAGAGGTTCCTACGGCTTGCTGTTGGGCAAACTTAACCATTCAGCCCTTCATGGAATCAACGGAGCCCGATAACTTTATTGTATGAACATCCTTAAAAAGATTCTGGGACCTTCATTGATTGACGCTATATGATTAATTGTCCATTTGCTCTGTATTCTGTGTACAGAGTGAAAGGTATTACTTTCTAATCCCATCTTCAGAGAAGCCTGTGCAGATCTCTGAGGAAATATCTATTCAGACCCTATTGCTTCAATCCTCCTCTGAGAGATGAACCACCACACCTTTAAGATGAATCTTGAATGTAATCAAAGTATTATAAAAAATAGAAAAATATCCTTATGGAATTCTAACAAATTGATATGTTGGAGAGCTCATGTTCACTAACACATGGTTTTGCTCAAAAATGTTATGTAATATAGGAAGGAAAGAGTGTATTTTGTTCATGATTATGCAAATAAAAAACATGCTTAAATTTGCAGGTTTCTGTTTGGGTTTTTTTTTTTTTGTTTGTTTTTGTTTTTCTAAACTGGGCTGCTTGAGCACTGGTAGATTTCTGGCTGGGAATAATACTAGTATTCGTAATATTTTAAAGGGTTATGGTGCACATTTTCAATGGAAAAGAATTATCATCCCCCTATCTTGAAGATAAATCACATAAATACATTTACTTGATCAAAAATTGAGATATAAAAATACCTCCCAAGAGAAGATGAAATTCAAAAAACTCATCATCAGATAAGACCCAGAAGTAATCTCAGATCTCTGTGTTAGAATTGAGCCCATTCACTAAATTAAAAAATTTTGCAATAACATTCATGTATTTCTGACAGTTACATTTTCTTAGCTTACAGCTGAACATCAAGAAGGACATTATATTCTGATATATTTGGTAACATCTTATTCAATAGCTAGAAATATATTGAAGCTTATATTTCTAAGTAGCATTAACAAGGAGGTAACTGCTAAAAATTCTGCCCAGTGTGTGGAACAGCCTATTTGGAGGTTTGCTTTGTGTCAGCTTTCTCTTTATGCTGTAGATGAAAAATAGTTTGCACTAAGGGAAATACAGAAATATAAGGAAGAACCTGAAAGTCAAGTGAACTTTTTTCCTAGTTGTTTTTGCTTGTCTGGCAGTAGGATTTATTTTTCTCTACTGAGTAAGGTTTTACAGGCACTGGGAATAAAGTACAGCATTTTTTGCAGTCCCACTCAGAAAACCGGTTTCAGTGTGCTGAGGGATTCCATCACTGGCCCTTTTTTCCACTCAAGCTGAAGCTTCCTGGGTTTTGGCTTGCTGACCTGCTAGTATGTGGCAAGCGTCCCTGCCTCACATGGCACAGAAGTGACTCCTGTCCTCACACACACCTGCACATTACCAGTCTGTGTTCAGAATGTATCTTTTTGGTAAGCAGTTGTTTTCATTTCAAAGCAGTTTTTGTCACTGAAAAGCTAATTGTTGACAGCAAATGAACTTGCTGCAGGGAACGAATAGCGTTCCAGCACCTCTGGAAATAGTATCACGTAACACTGTGGTGCGTTTGGGTAAAGTCAGGGCACCAAGTTGAGGGTCAGTCTGGTTCTAGCTAGCTTCCAAGGATGAAGAGTCCCTAGTTCTTTAGCTTTCTAAAAAGTGATTTGCCTACGATGGAAAAAGGAAAACATACACATCTTTCTGTTTTAAAAGCCTATGGAAAAAGTGAAACTAATTTGTTTTGCTCTGTCACCTGGATGATAAAATAAATACTGTCATGTATTTTTAGAAAATAATCACACTTCATTCTTCACCAAATGATAATATTGGTGCACAGAAATGAGGAAAGCTGTATTGCACGTACTCTCCCCTGATACTACATTTGCTTTATTCTATTGTAATTCCCATATAAATGGAATTACTTGTATGTTAACAATAAACAGAAAAACCAGGACCCTTCTACCATTAGAAAATCTACAGCATCTTCTAACAAGATCTTTTTTTCCCTCTCACTGAGCTGAAAGGGAGTCAGTCTGTGATGAAGCTCATAGTTTTTACATTTCCTAAAAACCAACATGGATAGAAGGTTCAACTTACCAAGCTTGAAACCATGTGTGACTGAAAACATTGCCACAGCAACCTTCCTAACATTATTTATGGGTGGAACAGGGGCAGCTGACACCTATTACTTCATCTTCCTCTTCACCCCCCACCCCAGGCCTGCTGGGGTTTAGGGTTGTAAACACAGAGCCCAGCATTCAGCTACATTCTTACAATGAGGTGTGAGAGTCCCACCAAAGCCCGCATAAACAGTGAAAAGGGGGGGAATTTGTAATAACGATGAGAGAGATGGTATTGACAGTCTGACAGGGCAAATCCTTGTTTGCAGTGGGAATGACTTGCAGTTAGCAGATAAGGTCAGACAGAGGATGTTTCCTATCCAGGTCATCGTCAGCTACAAAACCTGTCGCTACTTCACCCCTAGGCAATCAGCTTTGTCATCCGTACCTGCCTTTACCATTTTTCCCCCAATACAAACCTGAACGTTATATTCTTGAAGCCTGTATATGGTAACTATATACATGTGTATCCTGGGCAAAGAAGGTAAAGGGAGGAAATGTGAGCTTCCATTAACTAAACAAACATTCAAATACCTAAACAAAGCAGCCAGTTCCTTAGTTTGTTCTATAAGGTAGTCTGGTAAGTAAATATCTTATTGTTGACTGTATTTACATCTGTTTTGCCAAAGAAGGTTCTACATTAAGATCTAAAAGACTTATATAACTATATCACCCTCCAGTATTTATTTTTGGTTTTACCTTTGTGCTATTCCTGAATCATCCCACCTGTGGTCTGCATCTACGTGTGCAAGGATGTACCAGAGGTCACCGATCCCCAGGGGAAAGTCAGGCTATGGTCATTGACCTGGTGAGGAAGACTGCTTCTGTTATGCTGGCCCCAAAGATAATCACTCTCAGGGGAGGCATGGAAGAGGCTCATGGATTTCTTGGAATTAATTTCTAACAAAGATGTGAAGTTTTGATGCTCCTTTTTAGCCTTGAATTGACTAGCCAAAGAAGCATGGTGTTGCTTGAACCCTCACCAAAATCACCTGTGGTGATCCACTCCAGATCTGTAGCGAAATGTCATAACCTCTTTGGGTTTGTAACAGCCCAACTCTCTACATTATTACGTAGAAGTGGCACATTTTTTACTCCACTCTTAACAAACCTATCCCCTGATATTCATGTGAAAGAAACATTTTTACAGCTTTTAATTCCAATTCCACTCTGAAGAGTGAAGCATGGCAGAGGTTTAATTCGGTGTCACCTTTTTTTCTCCCTGAAAGCATTATTGAACACGCAGAGAACGTGGGGAGACGGTGCAAGTTCATACTGCACCTTTAATCTACTAAAAGAATCCTTTTCTTATTAATGACAATATATGTGAAAGAATGAGCTTCAGTGGACTGATTGGTAGCAGGTGCTCTAACCATACACCTCAAATGATAACAATAAAGGAGAGTTTTTAGGGATAGGAGTAAGTAAAGAATGTAGTTAATATGTTCTTTTAAAAATAACTTCATATCCATTCATTTTATGGGAACTAATCTAACCACACACTTTTAGTACGTATTCAGTTTCTGCACTAATCTAGGATTTTGAGTTTTTGTCAAAGCATCCCTGCTGTACCTTTGTCAGGCAGAATTTGAATAAAACGCCTGAATAGAAAGTAGGAGACACTAAGGAAGAAATCAAGTCATACCAAAAAAAAAAATCGCCTATCATATTGTAATAACTATAGAACACATTATACAATGAAACAAAAGGAAAGCTCAGTGATTTTCCAGTGCACTCCCCTGGCACTTAACCCCCCTTCTGTGTCATACTTGCTATAATAGTGAATGAAAATACAGTCATTTTCAGTTTTCATTGTTTGTTGTGCTCTCACTCCTTCTACTTAACTTATTTATTGTTATTGAGTTGACTTCCACAAGGTTTTGATGAATTTTGGTGGAAAAGACAGCATATGTTCAGGCTTCTAATCTTTTAAAATAGGGAATAGATTACTAGATAGAGTGGGAAAATTATTAAACATAAATTGACATAGCTGAAAATGGAACCTCTAAGCTCATTCTGAGTTATGTCTTATTATCAATTGAATTTTGCGTAACGTAAATCAAAACACATGGAAATAAATGTACAAAAGGAAAATTAAATTCTTCTATTTTAAAACTTTTCTTTAATAAATGTTTTATTCTTAGTAGAAAAAAAAAGTAGAAAAAAAAGTAGAAAAAAAAGTAGGAAAAAAGTAGAAAAAAAGTAGAAAAAAGAAAAAAAAATCTTCCCCTCATAATTATAAACAAAAAGCAAAAAAAAAGCAAAATAATTGAGATTAAATGAGGACCCTGGTAAAGGAGCCAGAGGGGTGGAGGGCAGGAGGGTACGCAGCAGGATGACAACTCCAGGAAATGTGTGTGTGTGTGTATATACGTGCACGTACTCTGAAGGGAGGACAGAGATGAAACAGGAGAGGGTGGCAAGAGATCATTAAAAGATTGATGGAAAACAAGTGTCTAGAAAATAGAATTAAGAATAACTCAGCAAGGAGGTTGAGAATGAAACTTGGAGCTGTTGGGATGTGTTTCCTAAGCAGACTGCTACTACTCTGCAGGTGAGAGCTGTGCGACTGCGATGAGAAGACGGGAGTGAGACTGAGGAGGAAACAAAGCAGAAGTGGGCAGTTCACCCACAAAAGTGGGTGATTTTTGAAAAGGACAAAAAGGATTTTTGAAAAGGACAAAAGTCAGATTTGCAAGCTGAGTCAGCAGTATTGCTTACCTAAATATATACTCTTAAAGCTCCCAGGAACCTGACAGTAAGCTTTTAACTTTCCTATTGTATCAATGTAAGCAATAACTCAAACTTTTAAATGTTTATTTTACAATCAACATTTCAGCTAAGCCAAGTGAATCCCACAGAGATGTAAGCAATTCAGTTGGCTTTCACAATACAAACATTTTTTACTTGCATACTATTGTTAATCACTGTTTGTGGTCTTAACGCTATTCATAGTAGACGTATGCTTCCGGATAGTAATTTTGTTAGCTAGAACTGATGTAAGCACTGACAACATATTCTGTCTTTTTTAGGTTTTATTTCTTTAGTAACAGCCTAGTACCACTGCTAAGGATGAAGTCTATAGCACGTTTGCCAGAGAAATAATTTGAAATGTCCACTCAACCCTTTCAGTGGCTTTCTTAGCACTACATCATAAAACCACAATTTACTATTTCTTTGGGCAGACTAAATAAGTGCAATTAAATGATTCGGAAGCTAAGGACAGGCAGAGGGTGGACACTGTGCGCGTGCATCGCTAGAGAGATGAGGGGGCCCCAAAGCATCCCCGGCGACAGGGAGTGCAGCGCGGGGCTCTGGGTCATCGTCCGTCCGGGCTGCCTTGTGCTGCCACGGCTGTATTGCCACCAAACCTGGGCTGGCTCTGTGCCACCCACTGCTGAGCCTTTCACTTCTCATTCCAGGGCTGGACTATTATTAGCATCAGGACTGTATGAAACCCGTAGAAATAACTGAGGTGTACAGAGTATAAAGTTCTCACAGCAGTGTATTAAAACAAATGATTGCATCACTAAATCCTCACCTGTGATTTTGAAGACATACAGAACCCATGTATTTCTGTATGCATCAGGAGAGCTTGTAGAGTTAAATTTGTATAATCTGATAATATGTACCATTTGCAGAATTGCAGCTGGCTTTTCATAAGTATTCTCCAAATATAAACTATTTTATGTGCTGAAAATCCTGAGATGGAGCTGTTGAGAGTAACTGTGGAAATACAACTTTCCCCAGGAGTACATGCTTTTGGAATCAGATTTTTAATCCTTTTTGTTACGAAGAAGATAGCCTACTGTTTAAAGAGAACCGTACAGTTTCTCAGGTTTGCATAATTATAACTTCACCTTGACAGCTCACTGTGGAAAGCATCATAATGGAAGAAGAGAAAGTGTTTTAAGGGTGATGGAAGTCTTTTTATCCAGAAAAAAATCGCTGATAGTCCTCTGCTATTGTTCTAAAATATCTGTCAAGATGTATAGAAAAATGCTCTTGTAACTTGTCATTTTCATTTTATTACAATCAGGGTAACACTTCTTCTGTATTTACCTACAATTATTACCTTAAGAGAACACTGAGGTTATGAAAGAAGGAAACACAACCATAGCAAACTCAAGTATCCTAGTAACAGTGTTTTCTTCTCTTATTCACTGATCTATCTTTGGTTCAAATGCAAAGTGCAGGGTTAAGAACATGCATTTTCAGAACTTGGAGTTTAGAAGGATTTCCAAAGGCTTCCTGGTCAAAATGTGGCTTTTTGAAATGAGAGCTCTAAAATTGCCTACTCATTGCAAGGCTACGAGAGACACAGAGATGGATGACTCTGGATCAGTGATATATTTTTTGAATATTATTATTTTACTGATAAAGCTGAGCAAGAGGAAAATCACAACCTCTCAGTGCCAACATATGACCAAATTACGCATTCAAAAAGAATTAATTAAAAGACTGAACACATGGCAAAGGAGATTTCAGAAGTTTGTCTTCCGAAGATTTTAACAAGTTCACTTCCGAGAAAAATGTAACTCTTGAGGCAACCTAGTACCAATTAAGAACCTTACCTAAGGTCTATTAAAATAATGAAAAAAGACTCCCTTTGACCTGGATGATTGTTCAATTAATTCTTTGTCTGCCTAATGGCAGATCCTTCACCTTGCAATGCTGACCTTTGTATGAGTCCCGTGGGATCAGCATGGGCTGGCCAGCAGGGAGAAACACGACAGAAGGAAAAATAACTGGAACGTGATTCACAGCAAAGCTTTTGCCTTCCTTTGCAATAGTTGATGTTTAGAGTTTTAAGGGGATGCAAACAATCAGTTTTGGTGACAAGTCTTTCCCGTAACTCTGTTATGCTTTTGTGATGCAAATTGATCTCATAATTCCCAGATCGTAGGAAATTCTACACCATACAGCAGACTACAAGAGAGTGACCAGTCACTGATGAGGTCTTTTTATATCAGTGTTTTGACAACAGAACAGTCTTGTTGAGTCTACTAATGCCTTAAACCGTAGTGGAAGGCAATCAAGTCAGACTGAGAACTCAAATTCTCATCATAGGAAACAGCACGCAGTACCTAACAGATGAAGATACCCGTTCAGTGAAGTAAAGGTCAGGTACCACTGAGACAAGAGAAAAATCTACCGCACTTTGTGCTTATATTATGCTTAAGTTATAAAGCAAGCCCTTTGTCAAAAGTGTATTCTAGTATTCTCAAAAAAGAACTTAGTAGTACTGAGGATTTAGATTATTTTGTTTATCTTTTAAAAAATCAAAATGTTTATTATTCTGAACTCACCCGAAGTGAACGAATTTGTTGTAAAGATAGCTATTTAAAGAGAGATAATATTTTATCTCTGCCAGTAGTAGCAGTGTATGTGAAAAAGCCAATCAATTCTGTCATGGACCAGGATGGTGGTTAAGAAAGGGAAAACATCTCTCCTGGCAGGTTCACTATTCATTTCTGACACCTGGCTGGTACAATATTGAGCACTGAAATTTATGGAAGATGGTAGTCTCAAAATAAAGCATTATCCTTTCATCCACAGAACCCCCTTCTGAATTTCTTCCCAGCTGAATTGTACAGTATTTTTATTTTTTAGTAAAGGATTTATTTCAGAAAGTTTTCTTATAAATGCTTGGTTATACATGGATAGCCATTCATTCTTCATGCTTGTAAAAACTGAAGCCTACCTATGAAGTCTACCTAGAAGCCTTTTGCACCTGTTACAAGACTAGGTTGTTATGGTTCTGTTACAAGACTAGGATGTTTTGTTTTTCCTTTGTATTTGATGGGTAATTTAATCAACAAATAGAAAGTGTAGTTTGCTAGCATATTGTTTGCAGCAAAGGCTGACACTTTACTAAAGTTTTTTGGCACTGAAACTTGTAAGTCTAGTGTTGGTAAGAAAACACTCTCCAACTACAGATAGAACAATAGAAACCTGCATTTTTGAAATGGTACTCAACAGACAAAACAGGTAGACTCCTTCCACAACCCTACATTTATTCATTTTTCTTTATGGCAGTTGCTTTTAAAACGCTAGAATTGTCCCTACTGGAAACAAGCTTCCTGGTTTACTACTTCCTTTTTCCCTCGCTATACGAACAAACACACACAGTTGCAGAAACCCCAGAACTGTATATCGGCATGTTCCATAGCCTGTGTCCAGAGGTTTTATTTGTTTTACCAGCTGTAGTGAAAACTAACCTATGTGTGTTTTTCTGTAGTTTAGCAAACCTATACAGAAAATAAATGCTCAAGACAACAAAACCCTCATATTTCTTGCAAATGCAAGAATGCTACATAATCTTTCAAAACTGGTCAGCTATGGTGCCACAGTGAAATAGCTTGACACTAAGAACTGTACGGTATTTGCCTCTCCATTTAACCTTTCTGGGTGCTGAGCACTGAAATAGCAAAGCCAGTTTGTTTAAATGCTTTCATATTATTCTGTGTACCTACCTTATGGGGCTCGCTGCAGGATTTGGGAGGGGGGATCTGTGTGATTTCAAGCCGAAATCTCATTGGAATTAAAGTAATTTGAGTAATGGCTAAGATTTTCAAAAAGACCTAGAGGATCTCTGATTTCTCCTGCTTGAGAAAGGCAGAACTGACATGCTCTAGAAGCATTAATTAGCTAGTCTAATTAAGGTTTTATAAAAATTTACAAATAAATATCTCTGTCATCTTCTGTGTGAAACATTCTTTGTTATACCCTGCTATGCTTACTTGTTAAAAGACCACCCACAGTGGCAGTATAGAAGGATTTTACTACTCGGGCATAGACTGAAGTGCAGGAAATGCCGAAAATGTGCAGTGACTTGGCCGTTGGGTCCAGGCCGCTGGTGCAGCCCAGCACGGGCACTGGCGTGGGAGCAAAGGGGCTCGCCCTGGTGGCAGACCAAAAGGGCAAGTCCCAAGAACAGTTAAATCAGAGGGAATCTAGAAAGCTGTAACTCACTGTGATTTGGGTGAAAATAAAAGCTGTAGAGGGAAAAAGACTTTGAGAGACATGCTTCTAATACAAATTATGAGAAATACTTGACTCTCTGGAGTTTTAAGTGAAAACTCAATTTAGCTGGACCAATGCACTGACTCCATTTGATAGCATTTTCTCTAACAGAAAAGTTTGAAATGTCTTTATGGGGTACAGGAGAGCTGTACTCAATACAAAGTGGTTTAATGCCTGGGCAAAATTTGTAGCAATAAAGATGGGACGTGTAGATGGTCCACATTTAAGATTGTTAAAAACAGTTGCAAAGTCCATATCTTATCCATTCTGGATTTCAGTTTATTCTTTAGAGTGGACGGAGACAATTAGAAGGGGGGAAAAAAAAGAAAAAAAAGGACAACTAAATTAGCTGTTTTAGAGAGATTACTAAAATGTTGTAATTGCATACAATTATCTGTAACTAGATAGAAAAATATGTGCCAGTGGAGATGTAACATGAAGTTACTTCAGACAGCTGTTCTTTTCTACCAGAACAGGCTGTGCTCAATTACGTAAAATCAGAATAATATGAAAGCATATTTTTAATTTTTATATTTTAAGGCTATAAATTAGCTCTCACAGTTTATTGAGATACAGTCTGTATTTCTACGCAGTACTGATCATTGTGGGAGAAAGTGTTTTGAAGAAACTTATAAGAACTAGATTTATTTTTCTTAATTCCTTGATAATTCTGTCCAATTATATTTCAAGTAGGGGGTGCACAGGACCATTGCCATTTAGTATAGTGGTCTGGTCAAGACCTAGATGTTCAGCCATGGCTGAGGAAGAAGGCAAAGCGTCTGTGATGAGACAGTGGCTTAGCAGCCTGTTAGCGATTTCTGTAGATGTTTTAAGGTAATTTGTAGGAGGCTTCTTGTCTAGCTTCCTTTCCTCCTCAGCTTTACGTAATGTCTCTCGCCTAGAGGGTGATGAAATCTGTAACTCTGGACTTGACAAGGCTGATCAAGACAGCCTGCAGACATTTTCAACCAGTACGGTCCATTCTTCATGAACACTGAATTCACTTTCAAGAGAAAGTGGGAAAACTTGTTTGTTCTATAACACACCACACAGATCTGCAAAGAGTTTTTCTTCTAGCAGCTTGGCATATTGATCTTTGGTCACTGCACTGTACAGTAGCCCATCATCAGCGAACTGCTGAACTGCCATTTCTCTTTTAGAACAAGTTAACAGTGAAATCCTAGCTCATTAATGTGAGTTTCCCCATTGATTTCTGTAGCATCTGGACTTTTTATAGTATGAAAAGTTTTACAGGCTAGAATAGCTACATGTTAATTACTTAGCGATACCTGCATATTTATAGAAACAGAACATGCAATTCATGTAATTTCAATTTTTGGGTAATTGAGGGCTTTTTCTGAAGAGGAAAACATGAATAAGTAGATAAAAAGCTGAATAAATTCAAATAAGTGCACAAGACAAGAAATACATTTCTGTCACTGATGCTAAAGTTATAAAAGATTATTTTAAAAAACAAGTTGGAAGAATACGGAATGAGATCATCAGATCTTTAACACAGGAAGAATGAATGACAGTGAAAAGAGGAACAGCTGAATATGAATGTAACCTATGCATATGGAATATATTTTTTTTAAAACATGTGGGACATATTTTTTCCATAATGCCCATACGGAGACACATTTAAAGGTAAATCATGTTGTCTCTCAAAATAAAGACAACAAAATGTATAAAGAGACTGTGAGTCTTTGTCTTTAAGAAAGACAGGTGTGAAGGTGATGTAGCCAAGTATTTTTTTACACCTAATACAAATAGCAAGTATTTCTAATGCAGGTGAGGGAAACGAAAATGTTTAAAAATATAAGTATTCACTATGAAGTTAAATGTTGTTGTATGAGTAAATCAGGCGGCCTTTCAAAGTTTCACATCAGTCTTATAAAATAAACGTTGTTCCTGTAAAAGCTCATGTCAGTCTAAAGAAAAGAATAAAAGAGAAAATTTGTGTAAAGTACTTCTCAGTTGCACAGAGACATACAATAAGTAGTACAATATCATTTGCAAGGATAAACCTTTTTCTCAAGGTCACAGGTGTCTAATATTAAATTGCCTTTTCTGGAAACTTTTGGAAAAGTTCTTAAACTTAATGATCATTGTGTGCTAGCTATCTCATTTTGGAACTGGTGGGGTTTGCACATCCGAGTTTGCTCTTTCCCTGCTTGGTGTGACCAGCTCTCCCAGAACTGCTCAATGTGCACTATGCAAACACATGGAGGCGATTCAGGTGATGCACCTGGGTCTGCCGGACCCATTTTGGAACCAGAAGTGCCGGCAGGGCACGGCAGGCATGCTCAAACTGGCTTCACTTCAGCACGTGACCACACAGGTTGTCTCCTATTTGGCTTCTCCAGAAGCCACATTCTGGCAGCACTGCAGAGCTGGTATCACCTTGCTGGACCTGAGCTGGCCTGCTCTATATCAATTCTTTTTCTCTGCCGTTCATATCAATAACCAGGCACTTATGTACAAAACCAGGCTGGACACAATGCATGCACAATTTTCTTATTTACAGAAATTTTTAGCAAGCGACTAAAGGGATATTCTCTAAAGTAAGTATTTAATTCCTCTGAAATAAGGAGGAGCTTATTCATTCATCATTGAAGTAAGCTTCAGAACTTGCAAAAAGAAAAAATCCTGTTGCCAGGAAGCACACCTGAGATTAACCACTGGACAACCATCACATGTCTGAGTAGCTGGAATCTCGTCTCAAAGAAAACATTACAAAAACTAAACATATAGATAGGACCAAAAAAATTTGTTAAGTCAACTCTAATTCTATTTTTGTTAGCCTTATCATTTGCTGTCCTCACAAGGCACACATAGATAATATTGCCTGGTTTTTCATACATTAGAAAATTTTTAATTGCTATGCCATTAAAAATTGTCATAGGAAAGGGAGAAATTGTCTTCAGTTGACCTTGCCTTTTGATTCCTTCAGTTTCAGCTAAACCTAAAGGTAGGAGGAGAGCCATGAGAAGGATGGCAGCAAACATGACTACAGACCTCAAATTTCAGGGAAAGCAGCACTTTGGTAAAGGAGAAAGAGAGCAGTTAGGATCACCACTGAGTGAAAAGATGCAGTATGAATTGAACTATATTGCCAAAGAGTCCATGCAGGGTGACAAATGCAAATCCAGGCTGTCGTGGGGCTCGTAAGATTTGCAGGGTGCAGAACTGCTTGTATTTGCAGAACTGCTTCGCTTTGCGTCAGAGATAGCATATTCTTAGTTTACATCTAAACTAAGTGACAACATTGGGCGCATCTGGTACCTCCAGTCACTGCAGTGATGGGGACCTAATCTACCTGTAATGAATCAGCGGGTACCATGTACTGGAGAAAAGAAAAGGGAGGAAAAATTGTTTTCTTAATGACATCCTTGTTAGATGGATGTAAACTGGCTACATTACAATCTAGATTAGGCTAGACTGGCACCGATGTTTTCTAAAAATAGATTTCTTAAATACACAGATTTTAATTTTGCTGTATCTAGAAACATTAAATAGTCATTTGCCTCGATTTCTGATGGTATTTCTGATTATCAGTACTTACTCAGAACCTCACAACTGCCCTTGCAAGGCAGTTCCACTTTTCTCCTGACTTGAGTAGTGTATTTTTCAACCAACATCATTATTTTGTATTTTTTCTTCTAACCTTTTTACTAGGTCACCATCTGTTACAGCAGCTGCATATTTTGTGTGAAGTAGATAGGACACTGATTTTGTATTTAGGAGCATGCACCTGTGAGAACCCAGTGTCCCCTGCTGAGCAAAGACCTCAGCTGAGCGTGGAGCCCGTGAGCAGAGCGCCATCTCCTGAACCAGCGCTCCCTGCAACCCCGGGGTGTTCTGTTGTTCTTGAAACCAACTGGCATCAACTGTAGGAAGGACATTAGAAGTGTTGGTAAGCAATAATGAAATGTATAATTTAGACAGGGATGTTCAGCACGCTGGGCATGCCAAAGTGCTTCCAGTTTTGGAAGCATTAAGTTTAATAAAATATGATGTTTGACTGCAGTTCTTATTTGATAAAGACTATGAGTGTTTTTCCATAGAAGTTATCATAAGATTTGTCTTGAGTATCTTAGAAAAATAGACACACACAGAGAATGATCTGAAAATGTAAAAGAATTAAATGGCTGATGCCAATACGCAGCTTTTACTAAGAAGCACAGATTTAACAATATCAGTAAGAATATTAGTAAAATACACATGCGAAAGGAATGCTTAACATTTAACAGATTATGGTAGAATAAATGTGTGCAAAGCCTATGGGAAGGTGGCAGTAATACCACTGATTTAGGATGTACTGGACATACTTTTGCAGCAAGTGTTAGTAAGGGAGACAATAACTAATCTATTCTTTGTGCAAATAAGGCGATGGGAAGGGAATTGATGGCTATTTCTCCTCATTGCATAAAATTATGACTTGTTTGAGAAGATAGCAGCCTGGGGTTTGATGTACCAGTTAAAACACTTTTTTGCTGACAAGTAATAGCTTGGGATAGAGTTTGAAGGATTTACTTTTTAGAAACATCCCAAAATTAAAACCAACCAGCCACAAAAACATCTCCCCTCCCTCCCCTTGCCCTTCTTTTAACTTGAAATAACAGGTGTGTGACAGACTTCACCAGCAGTTTATAGTCTTAACCCCTTTCTCGGCGACGACTTTCTCTTGAACAACATACAGTTATGGCTGTATATGCCAGCCATATATATGGAGAATGAGTTACCCTTATGCAGAAGTCTGTCACATCTTATTTTTTGTCGATACATGAACAATGTGTATATATAAAAAAGTATATATTTCCAAAGATATATACATAAATAGAAAATGTATACAATTATATACATATTCTTACATATTACTAATAGTAGTTAACTTTTAAGCAGATCAGGAAATAGACTCTACAGCACCTCATGATATGCCAACCTGCTTTTAATAATAGAAAAAAATGCAGATTTCCACTCGTGTACAAATTAAGAGGACTTCACTGCATCTGGGAGCATTTATGAGACTGCAAGTGTGTCCAACGAATACCATTCAGCTTCAGGCACTTATGGACCACATTCAATGCCAAGTCTGGAACTTTTTGATAGCTGCAGTTTTTTCATAGAAACTATCTATTCACATGAATAATCAGTTTCCTTAGTGATAATCCTTTTTTTAGTAAGAACTCATCAGAAGAAAGCCCGTTTTTGTTTTAGCTGCTTTTTCAAATAGTTTCAAATTAGTTCATGACTCCACACAGACTTATTTCAACTGCAGGATGACAAAAGCTTTCTTGATCGCATGAATGTAATTTTCTGGTAATGAGAACTCTTGAGATTTCTAACATGAGCAGCAAATTTACAAAAATGGTTTCTTTTTTTTAAGGTTCATTTAATGAAATACTACTAAATTGGGTCAGGCCTGAAAGTTTCGGGCTCACAGATCTATAAAGAACATAACTGTTATCATTCACTAGTAATAATGTATTTTAATAACATTCATGTTACATCTCTAAGCATCCCTGTTTGCCTCCATTTAAAACTACTGTAGTATAAATGAAATACTGGTCCCCTGTTTCACATAAAGCTAAAAGTGAGTCCTGTGACTAAACTATGCTGGATATGATTTAAAGAAAAGTCTCACTGTTTATTTTATAGAGCTATTAATAAAATTATAAAAAAATCAATAATCAGATTTATGCTGCTTCTTAATATTATTGATTTTTTTTTAGTGCAAACAGTAGGTCCTATTAGGCACAATATATTTTCTAGTTTCATTACAGAAAATGGCTTTTTTCTGTCTTAGAATAGCCAGTGCTCTAAAAAGAGAAGGAAAAAGATATTTTTTCAAAATGTTACTTTCCTATCACAGTTTTAATTTTCATTTAGAGTCCTGAAGATTTGATATGGTGTATCTAGCCATAATTTCTCTCTTACTATTGCACACACCTTGCAAAAAATGTTCAAAAAACTTATTTTGTTATAGAACATACAGTAAAACTCCGTCTTTAGTTGTTCATTATGCTATGAAGATTTCAGTGCAAATGAATCATAATCACTGTTCATGCTAAACATAAAAATTATGTTTAAAAAAACCCAACCCTCATTTGTAATATGTAATCAGTGTGAGATTGATTTTCCTATGGTGGGATAATATTTCAAATAGGTTTTACAAGATTTTATTGTCCAGCTGGCATTTGCTTTTCCATCCACAGGGGTTTTTTCCTCTGTCTTCAAGTGTAACAGAAGTGATTTTAATTAGTATTTCATTAGTATTAGTAATTTAATCTTTATGAGATAATTGCAGCATGGCTCTTAGGATGATTGATAAGAATTCAGGTGTAAAATGTACCATCAGAGTGGAGATGGTTTGACTCTGATGGAGTTCGACCCTGAGCTATCAAATTCCTCCATGGAGAAGTAGAGACTACTAGAAAATCAAGGGTTTTCTGCTGGTAGAAAATTGCGGGAAATAATTTAAAATCAAAGAGAAATGCCTTCCTTAGGTAATTCTGTTTCATATAACTTTTTAAACTCTAGATTAATTTAAGCTGTTTGTTATTTCAGAAGACAGAAGACTTGGTGCTGGGGGAAGGCACGTGAAAGAGAAAGTAAGCAACAAAAGGTAAAGGTCAGCTAGAATGAATTGTTAGACTTATTAAGAAGGAATGCAGAATTCCCATATGCAGGTTCTTCCTCTCAGATAAATTCTTCCTTCCCTTTGATTTTGTGGTGCTGCAGTACTGATACTAGGCTTGACCTTAGACTAGAGACCGGCAGCATCAGGAAATCCAGCGGTAACTCTTGCAGGTTACTGAGTTACAGTGCCCTACTTACAAATATGTGGAGAATATATGTCTGATCTTTATTATCTAAAATCCTATGCGTCAACCCTGCATTTCTCAGAGTGACAGCTGCAGCATCATTCAAGGCTAGTAGGTGGTACTGGATTTTGTAAAACCCAGTTGTAAAACTTGAAAGTTTAGTGCCAGAGATTCAGGTCACTGTTCTTTAGGTCTGTCCTTGTACTCATCAAACAAAGGACATTCTAGCAGACGTTGATACAAAACAGGAAACCTCTTACTACAGCTTTCAACTCATTAAAGGTTTTCCCAGTTGGCAGTATGGGAATAAAAGCTCTTATAAATGGATTGCAGGGGGGGAAAGAAACACAAGGAAAAAATAGTTATAGGAATTAATGAATGCTAAAATAATTGATATGCTGAATAAACTTATTGAAGAAAACGTCCTGTCTTCCAAGAGACAGGAGGATCGGAACATAATGTAGAACCTGTAAAAAAACCTATTGAAATAATACAAATAAGGACATGCTTGAGAAATTTTAAGATGCTAAAATAAATTATTAATGAAGTTCCTGAACTTCATTCCTGAACTTGTTTTGTAAAGGCATGAACATAGTTTGATGAAATCTCTGAAAAATGGGGGTAGAGAGAAGTTGAAAGCAGCAGCATCAGTCTTTCTTCTAAATTTTAAACCTGAACAACTTAGTGCTACCTGCCATTGTCCACACGTTTGCACCAGCTGTTGGTATGTTTAGACTTGCCCTATGATTCATACACGAAGCACACTCAAAAACTCTGTATGTCAGAGATTGTTATTTCTTTTGTAGTTTCCTACTAAGAAACTAGGGGAAAGATGGCATATGTAATCCATTAGCTCTGTGTTACGCCAGGGTTGTCAACTGAACAAATGGATGATTTTTTTCTGTGGTGAATTAGAATGGTGTTATTTCCACAAGTGTCTGCTACTTACACAAAGACAGAAAGTGCTGACAACTATTTGGAGCTTTTAAATTGTGATTTACAAGAAAGTTACTTAGAGTGCGTGGTTAGGAATTTCCTCACATATTTGTTCACCAATCTCCTGTGTTCGTTATTCATTGTATTATTCTTCTTTCCTAGTTATAATCCCCTAATAGTCCAGTTTATGGACTTCATGTCAGTGGCAAAAACATTTGTCATTTTGGCTCCTTCTTTTTGTTTTAGTCTTTTTAAATTTGTTTTCATCCTTTAAGGTCTTATCAGAAAATGCTTTAAATCTGTTCAGATCAACAACAGAAAAAGAATATCCCTCATTTGAATAGTTTTGGCTGAATGATGAGTAAGTGACACTTAGAACATCAAAAGATCAGAAGCGGTCTCCACGCTATTCCGTAATTATTAAAGTAAACATGAAGTTCTGTGTTTGTAAGTTGTAACTACCTGAATTAAATATCAGTTAAATATATTTTAATTAAAGAAACTTGTAAGGGTTGAAAAAAAATCACTCATACACTACAAAAATAGGTCCAGCCATGATTAATGCAATGTCATGTTTGTGAATGGATAAATAATTCATTATTCAGTGAAACAAATGATCTGACTGAATATTCATAGATATTCTGTTACATGCAAATTCAGTAAATATAAATTGATCCTTGGGGTAATGTTACCAATACGGCTGTGTTTTATCGTGTCTATGTGAGAAGATAAATTTGTGAGAAAAAGAGCAAGGTGAGGTCAAGCTGTGGAAAAGGAAATCAAAACCTCTGAGAGGGCAGATGAAATGGAACTTGAACGTTCTCACATCCTGACAGAGAGGAAGGATTTTGTTTATCTTTTTGTTGGCATTTCTTTAAAAATCTCACAGTTGCCTGAAAATGTGGTTGCTAATGGTACCTGAATATGATTATGACAATAATGCTATCTTAAGTCAACACACCAACAGTTTAGGGAGTGTTGAGGAGCTCAGACGCCTCGGAGTTGGTGGATTACTGAAATATCACCTGTTAAATTGTCAGAAAAGAAGCCACATTATGTATGTCCCTTGACTCTTTAGGAACTTTCTTATGTTGATAACTTCATTGTCATTTTGCCCAGAGAAATGTGATTTTTCTCTCTTTTGTCCCTTAATGCAATTGTATGAATAGAAAGATTACATATGTACACAACTTTTATGGTTTTCTTTTCAAGGTCCTATTTAATTGCTTTGGAAAAGTCTATATACAACTGATAATGAATGACATAAGACACATTACCAAGCAGGCAACCATTACTTTTGACCTGATAGAACAATTGAGGAAGGGGAGGATCTGGTGGTTTTTCGGTTTCGTTTTTCTTTTTTCTTGTTTTGACACTAATACTAGTTAAATATACAGTGCTCAGTATTCCTTAGTTATTCCACAGGTAACATCTGTGGAAGTCCCAGATCACCCCTGGATGACCCAAAGAGGACAGGACACACAAGATTTCATATTCCTGGTCTTTTTAACCAAAGCCTGAGCAGGTTTTAGAGTGCAATGAAATGTGGCATCTTCTGTCAACTGCACAGGGCGGGAGGGTAAAGCCTCTTGCTTTCTTTAGTGTCTCCTTTTTATGACATATTTCTCCCTCTGTAACAAGCATTTACATTTTGAGAAGCCAGAAGTCAGATCATTTTCTATAAACACATACTGGTAGGGAGGTGTGAACTCCTTTGACATCATTCTGATTCTATTTGAATGTCAGTGGTTAAAAGTTCACTGCTACTGTTCTGAATCCTTTAAGGAAAACTGAAGTCAAAGAGAAGAAGCAGACAGAAAAGTTCAAAGGGGGAAAAAAGGGGGAGGGAGAGTGAAGGGAAGCAATAGAGAACTCTCAAGTAAAGCGTGGTCAATGGGTAAACTCAAGAAGAAAGGGGGGAGGTAACAAGGTGGTAATGACTGACATTCTCAATTCTCAGTGAAATGTGGATACCTGCTATATAGGTTATCCTTCTATTCCTGTCTATTCATATAGGTCACCTCCTATGCTGGTCTACCTTCCCTGTGAGGAGGATAGAGAAATTTTTGCCTCCCCAGGAAGCAGCAAATTTTTCTATTAAAGAGAATATTTAAATAGTATATATTTTTTTTAAGTATTTTTATATATTATATATGTGCATGTATAGAATCACAGAATCATTTAGGTTGGAAAGACCCTTCAGGTCATCGAGTACAACTGTTAACCTAACACTGCCAAGTCGACCACTAAACCATGTCCCTCAGCACCACATCTGCACCTCTTTTAAATACCTCCAGGGATGGTCACTCAACCACTTCCCTGGGCAGCTTGTTCCAATGCTTGACAGCCCTTTCAGTGAATAAATTTTTCCTAATATCCAGTCTAAACCTCCCTTGGCGCAACTTGAGGCCATTTCCTCTTGTCCTATGGCTTGTTACTTGGGAAAAGAGACTGACACCAACATTGCTACAACCTCCTTTCAAGTAGTTGTAGATAGCAATAAAGTCTCCTTTTCTCCAGGCTAAACAGCCCCAGTTCCCTCAGCTGCTCCTCATAAGACTTGCGTATATATGTGTACGTATCTATATAAGAATGTATTTTGTATGGATATATGCATATATAAAAAAACAGATATTCTTACTTTTATTAAGTGGTGCCCTGTTAGAATACTGAGTTGTTGCCTGGGACTATTGCCCTGTTTCAGGCCTGTTTTTTAAGACAAGGCCTAGATAACAACAGGTAGCGACTTCTATGTATGTATGCTGACATTAAGGTAATGTAGAGCTAAAGAAAAGTTGGTACTTTGTAAACTTTATTCTGGAAACCGTGCAAATGCAAGTCCAAAACATATTGCTGGAATTCACATGCTAATTACATTCTATTTTATGTTACAATACGCTAGTATTTATTGAGATCATTATTTATATTATGTTCTTTATGATTCATGTCTTCTTATAGTAGCTATTTCTAATACTACAGTGGTAATACGTTTTGCAAGCTTGAAAGAGACCATGATTTCTGCAAACTAAGAAAATAATGTCAATTTAAAAGAAATAGTCTATTACATGTTATTTTGTAACAAAGAATGGACCCTCTATGGTGGATAAATCAGTTTTCTACATACATTTCCAAGGCAGTATGTAGCTTTGAGAATGCCTACTGCCAGCTCCTGGTTATCAGAACTATTTCTTCAGGTGAATTAATAGGGAAGTGAAAAAAATCACTTACATTTCTATGTTCTCTGTTTGGTACTAAGTTTAACAATCCTGTTTGCCATAGATTTTATGACTCCGCCTAATAATCAGCAAAGCTGAATTCTCAAACAGCTGCCAGTCAGGCTGAAAGAAAAGGTCTTCCAAGAGTTGATCTCCCTCTAGTTGTTGAATATGCATTCAGCTGTGTTTTAATCTACACTAGAGGCTAATTGGCTAACTGGAAACAACAAAAAAAGCCCATCGTGTCTCAAAGGCTTTTAGTCCAAAGAGTCATAATGCTTGATGGAGTGGTAAACAAGTGTCAGGGCATTAGGGTGATTTTATGCTCTCCTTATTTCAAAGGGGAGTGCAGTTCTTTGCTTGACTAGAGAGACAAGACCTCTCAAGGCAGTCCCGGTAGAAACAGAGTTGAGAACTTCAGCTGTATATCATTTGAATTGATTGACACACTGTCTTGGAACTATAGAATTATAGAATAGTTTGGGTTGAAAGGGACCTTTAAAGGTCACCTAGTCCAACCTGCCCTGCAATGAGCAGGGACATCTTCAACTAGATCAAGTTGCTCAGAGCCCCCTCCAACCTGACCTTGACTGCTTCCAGGGATGGGGCATCAGCCACCTCTCTGGGCAACCTGTGCCAGTGTCTCACCACCCTCATTGTAAAAAACGTCTTCCTTGTGTCTAGTTTAAATCTACCCTCTTTTAGTTTAAAACCATTACCCCTTGTCCTATTGCAACGGGCCCTGCTAAAAGTTTGTCCCTGTCTTTCCTGTAGGCCCCCATTAAGTACTGAAAGGCCGTAATAAGGTCTCCCTGGAGCCTTCTCTTTTCAAGGCTGAACAACCCCAGCTCTCTCAGCCTGTCCTCACAGCAGAGGTGCTCCAGCCCTCTGACCATTTTTTGGCCTTCTTCTGGACCCGTGCCAATGGGTCCATGTCTTTCCTGTGCTTAGGGCTCCAGAGCAGGACACAGGCTTGTTTTAGCTTGGTTTAAAGAGACTAAGCATTAACCTACAATGTCCCCCAAAAGAAAGCAGTGCTGTACTCACAATAACTATGGAAGGTTAAATCATGTTGAAATCAGATGACTTACTAATTGAGTGCAATACAATAATGTTATTTTTTCAGTGTTTCCTGTAAAATATGTGAACCAATCCACTGCTTGTCTAATTTCTTAAATTATTTTAGAGGTTGGGAATAGCATTTTAAATACATTTCTCATTTACCTAATTTAGTTAATCAAATATTAAAATATTACTGTGACTGATACTGCAACAATATGAAAGCATTTAGCATCAAATATCACTTCATTAAAAGCAAGATTTAATTTTTCATACTCCTCCTGTGCCTCACAGTGAGCAACAAAAATACTAAATCAGTAACAACAAAAGGTATTGATTTTGGTTTCACATTTTCTTCTAGTATGTGGCAAAAGCTACTACATTATACATAATACCAGAAGACAAGTGGTAAAGCAAGTGTATTTTTTTCATATTTAGATCTCCCAGTCTAAAAGAAATTACTTTTAGAAAAAGTTATTTTTAGAAAACAGCATTAGACAAAGGGACTTAATAAAGGATCCTCAATTCACCAGCCTCTACCAGAAGGAAAGATAATTCTAGCTTTCTCTGCTTGCTGTTGAAAGTTTGCAGAGCCATCCAATGGCTACATCTACCACGAGAGCTTGTAATACTTCTCAAACTCCAAAAATGTCTTAGTAATTTTTGCATCTACTCTTCAGAATTTCTAGACCTAGCTGAGTTTGGCCTTTTGGGAAACTGGGCCCTGTAATTATGTTGTTTTCATGTGAGACTGTTTCTTGGAATCCAGTACCCCCTCTCTGTCTTGTCTAACGTTGCACGTGACCCAAACTCTCTCTCTTCAGAGGCCTTCCTGTGGATTGTTTTTAGGTCTGCCTTTACACTATTGACTTTTTTGTGTCCTTTGTGTACTTTTGTATCACTCACTCATTCTGAAACATAGCCTAAAAATGAAAGGTTCCTATCTATGTAGAGACTCACCAGGACTCTGATGATGAAGAGCAGTTTCTTTCATTTTCATTACACTAGAACATAAAGCTGTTGAGGGTGACAACAGAAAGCTAGATTTGGCTAGCAAGTTGGTTAGAGGAAGAGGAACCCTATGATACACATAGCAGTTATTTTGTCAAATGTCGTATAAAAGGTAGAGCAATCCATGTAGCAGTGAACATGAGAAAATAATACACCTTCATATCAGGATGTAAATTTGCTCTATCAAAAGAGAGTAATTTGGAGTAACTGGAAAAACTGATGGAATATAGTAGCTGTGAAGACTTTTTTCCTGTTTCTTAACTGAGAAGGTATTGGCTGGCTGGATATAATACAGCACCATATACGCCAGCTAGGTACGAGATTGTTGCTAACGGGAAGATTGCTTATTCTGCAGCAAGAAAGCTAGATGGTAAGCTACATAGTGTGGTATGAATTCACTTGCTTGAAAAATGAAAACCGGTTTGAGAACTCTGATACGTGGATTTAAAGATCACCAATGAAGAAAAAAACACGGTAGTTGCCCAGATGTCTTGATTTAAACTTGGCTCATCTAGCAAAACTCTTACTGGCATCACTGTGTCATGATTTCACTCCACAAATGCTTAACGAGTGTTATTAGGAGATAAGCTGCAGTGTTTTGGAACAAAACATTTCAATGAGGCCATAAAGGAAAGAATAATCTCAGGTGGAAGAGTTAGTTATAGTTGCAAGTAACTTCTTACTGGACAGTCTAAATTCTGAAATATTTGCCTGTCTCATTCATCTTGGGAGAGCTATAGGATATAAAATCTGTTTTTTGACATTTTGCTAACACTCGGGTATTAGATAACGTACATGAAGAACTAAACAATAAATGCTGGCTTTTGATACTGGGTTTTAGGTGTCTGGGGTTTTCTTCACAAAAATACTTATAAAAAAATACAAAAGGCAAAAATGGAATGAGTCTGAATTTCTTTTTGACATAAAAGAATGAGACCACTCACTTAAATTACATTTTCTAAAAGTAATTCACAATAAACTGCTACTTAGAAAACTAACATGCCAAATAAATATAGCTGATTACCATAATCCTTTACATTAACCTACATGTTTTGTAATAAACATAAAAGTAGTGAGAATGCCAAAGAATCTTTGCCAGTAAAATAAGAACTCATGCTCAGAATCCATAAAGGTTTTCTTTAGTTAAGTGGTAATTTCCTGATAACATCCACATTTTATAGCATGTGTACATCAGTGTGTCCTGATACATCTGAATTTTTCATGTAATTATACCCTACTTCATTTAGCACAGGGATGCTCTGTCTGTGGAATGAAAAAGAATGAGCAAATGTCACTGTAGAAAGCCTGCAATCTCAAGATTCACCTGCAGTTGTAATACTGGCAGGTTTGCTACTAGTCTACTTTACACATCTTCCATCCAAAAATAGACTGCCATGTATTTCCCATATGGAAATACTCCATGGTGCTAGCTGAAAAACAAGACCAAAGTCCCAAAACATCTGCCTGTTAAGTTCTGTCTTCATAACTATATGCCTTCCTCTGCTTCTTTTTATTAGCTATTATTCTACTTTTACCTCTGAAGAGAAATTATCCAGTCTTTATGTCTTCCACACTGAGTTTTAACTGATACTTTAACCAGTCCACCAATCCCAATTCAGTTTTGATGTTCTTTTAAAACAATCAAAGTTCAGTGGATTTACATGTTTAGAGACGCTTCACAGGAGACACCAAAAACGGTACCAATTTAGGCTACAATTTCATTACAAGGTCCGTGCATGTAAATGGTATGTCAGGTTTGTTTAAATACCAAAGTCATCCACAGCCATGCATTGCTTGAATATGTATCACCAAGGCAGTTTGATACAAGGTGGCTTTTCAACGGCAGTGATATTGGAGAGTAAATGACAGTAATTTGTTCCGAATGGCGCTGAAGTCCGCATGTTGTGGGCACATATCACAGCCTCAACATTAGACTCAGAGAGGTGTTGGATTCAGTAGTGTCCCTGCTAGGCTGACATCTAAAATGTTTCCCTGCCCTACTGTCTACTAATAAAATCCTTAAGTATTTGAGTATTTTTCAGAAGGAAGATGAGAATACTAAATACCCTGAGGCTTGGAGGATTCATGTGGAAACAGTGAAGTTCTAACTCTTGCTTCAGTTAAAACTTAGCTGTTAACGCAAAGTCCACCAGCTTCCACAGGTCCATTTCAGAATACTAACCCTACAGTATACTGGTAAGAATCTGATATTCTAGCAGATAGAAAATACACATTTTAAGCCTCCTCAAGATTAGCCAGGGAGATAAATCCTAAATTTGGACTTGTTTTTTCTAACTCCTTCTGAATGGCTCTGATCATTGGATTAATCAATATGAAGCTTCTTAGGTGTTTTTTGAGAGAGTACAGTATCTGGCTTAGACCCAGCTCAGGGGGAATGCTCAGCACTCTGAATCCTCAGTGGAAGTGGGTACCTTTCTTAGACCAGAATTAACTATCAACATGGCTAGGACAGGATGGACTTTGCCCTCCATTGCCATCCTGTGAATGCAAGTGGATACCTACAGACTGGTTACTGTAGCAATCATTTCCAACCATCTTGCAATCCCTGTGGATACCACAGAAAAAAACTTGGTACCTATTTCAGGACTGTGATTTCCTCTAGGGGTCGAGGAACTAATGAATATGTGCTCCCTGCAATTTAGCCTAAGTTTTAGTAATATCAAAAAAGTCTATATTTCATTTCCCTGTATTTTTCAAATGATATTTTCCTTGCCAGATTTTCCTCTTGTCTGTTCATTGCTTTCTAATATCCATTCTGTGAAACTGCTAAGTACAAGACTAGAAATATTTCTTGTAGACATTTAGTAGGGCTGAGCAAATACTTCACAAAAGTGAATAATTTATTTAACAGCTTTTAATCTCTTTGCTCACGATTGTGAATATATTACTTTCCTCAAAATACAGGTTTTATTCATTTTTTCTGCTAAGATACAGCTATACAATGTCATATAAGATGTAACTGAAGTATATTTACATTGATTTATCTGCTTGACATTACTCTGACTATGCAGAGCTAAATTAAAAAAGAGGGTATTAGGAAAAGTAATCTGGAAACAAATCAGTGGTTGGAGGTAGGAAATGTTTTGTGACTTTGTGGTATTAAAAAAATAATGACTGGGCAGGTAGAAGGAAAATTCCAAGAATTTGAAATAAACATTAATTTTAGTGAACATCTACTTAAGGACTGACTAGCCAGCTTGCAGATATTTGAGTTGTCAGGGCAAAAAATAGTAGCGTGAAAAGAACTCGCCTAATCGTACAGAGGTTGCATAGTAATGCAGGATTCATGTAAACACAGGGAAAACAAACGTCCTAGAGCAGCCTACAAGATCTGCCTCTGAGAGCTAGCTAACAGGGAAGATCCAGCTCAGGTACGTAGGCTGGACAGTACAGTGTTTCTTGGCATATAGAGGGAAGGTAAAAAATAGTATTATAAGACTGATATGCACTCAAAGGAGATTGCAATAAGAAGTCTCTGTTAGCACAACAGAACAGCGAGGATAGGGTGCCTCACAAATTATGAATTTTGGCTGGATCACAGAGTGTAAATTTTCTTGGAGAGGGAAACTTGAAAGGTGAAGAGATCACAAGTGCAGCTTGTCTCTGAGCCATGACAGAAGCTATGTTTAGAACTGCAAATAAATCTGAATTTGTCCTTGAATATTATTTAGATGACAAAGGTGATGAATGAACAGGAGCATGAAGGTGCATCCTCGTCTCAGAATTTCATATTGATAGTTTCTAAATCTAGGAATGTTTTTCTCTAATATGAACAAGCAGAGTGCCTGTGCATACTGCCTGTACACTACAGACAAATGCAACTGAGAGGCAAAAGACAGTGGGTTTTTAAGCCCCACAGGTTATATTATTTGTTAAACACAATAGGAATTTAAATTATTTTCTAACCAATAAATGCATACTGACTGCATTAGGAGAATGTATAGGTCTTGGGAGCTAGAGGAAGAACATACAGATTGTAATGACAGCATAATGAATGTGAAGTCGTAACATTTTGAGACTCATTATATATAGATGAGAGTTCAGTATAGCTAAGAATACCTATGGATATTTGACCTTTCTTTGAAATACAGAAATGGTGCTTAGATGTGAAATTCATTATGATCTCCAGTGAGACATAGCTATTCATTTTTAAACTGATTAATTTAAGTTAGTATTGATGAAAGACTTCATAGGACTAAACACAGAGATATCATGTGCAAGTATACTGTTTTATAAGCAGATATCACCTACCTAACTAAGCATTTATACGTAGCCATTTTGTCAATTTTTTCTGTATACCAAATAACAGTTAAGTAGAAAATGTAAAAATGAAATTAACTGTGTTATTCCATCCATGGAAAATGTTTTTTTAGTCTTTGTAATGAAATGTGCTTCATTAGAAGCAAAATGGCATCTATGGGTTTATCTAATTAATTGTTTCTTGTAAACTATAAAAGGTAAGAATATTTAATCATCAGCTGAGCAGCCCTTCAGGAAAATTATCTGGATTTGCACAGACTGTGACTGCCATTGAGAGTTTCAGCCTAAACAGCAGAGTTTGGAAATTACAGGGAATGGAACAGGTTTTAATCCTAGAGACTGGGTATGGGGTTTAGATCCTTTAGTGAAAACTGCTGGGCCTTGGCTATTTTCAGCCTATTGTGTGAATAAATTGAGAAAAATAGCCATTGGAGATACCTCGTATCATCACAAAAGTCACTGCAAAATTAAAGCATGAAGAGAACACGTAACGTCAAGTCATTCTCTGGGTAGCAAGTGTAAAGCAAATTGGATGCACCTCCGCTGGGAAGAGACAGAGTGCACGTCCCATGTTTGTGCGTTACATGCTCTTAAATTTGCTGACTGATGAAGAACTGGTCCTCTTCTGTACTGAGACTCAGCTGTAAATCTCAAAGGATTAATGTGCACGTCTAATGGATGCTATCACCATGGCTAACTTGTTACGGCTAATAATATATGCTGTTCTGTAGCACTACTACCTTTATTAACTGCTTTTACTGAATGATGTTGAACCCCCACAAAATGACTCCTGAGAGAGCTTTTCTAAATAAAAAGAAACGGAAATAAAATGGGTGATTGGCCGTTCCGGCAGGACTTTTAAAAATGCTGAAGTATGAATTTTTTGCAGTTTTCTGTATGTTCTTTCTGGTGAAGTGATATATGCAAAATATAATAAATTACAAATTTTAACTTATAATTGGTTTACTGTATAGACAATATTTAATAATAACAGATAATGTGTTTATAATACAAAACTCAGGAGTAACTTCAGTGTTTAGAAAAATGATAAAAAAATATTAACTTTGTAAAATTATTACTTCATTTACACTATGTCTCTTGGAGCATCCAACCAGATGTCTTGAATTAATTTGAGTAGACAGGAGTGATAAACTTTCAAAGCTCTGCTGACCTTGTAGTAGCTATCACAAATTGCTGTACCTGAAGATCTTATCCCTTTGCTTTTATGGATAATTTTATCTTTGGCTAAAGGTCAAAATTAGTCTGTTCAATAAGCAATTTAAAATTAAAAGCTGTAATAACGGTTCAGTAAAGTTCTGTTATTCTGCTGCATAAAGTGATTAAATATACGTAATTATATGATTAAATTTTCCACTTACTAGTCTTCATGTGTTAAAGGAACATGAAAATACCTTACGCCATTGTCAGAATAGAGTATATAACAGGAAGGATGGGGAGGGACTCTTTATCAGGGAGTGTAATGATAGGACGAGGGGTAACGGTTTTAAAGTGAAAGAGGGGAGATTTAGATTAGATATTAGGAAGAAATTCTTTACTGTGAGGGTGGTGAGGCACTGGAACAGGTTGCCCAGAGAAGCTGTGGATGCCCCATCCCTGGAAGTGTTCGAGACCAGGCTGGATGGGGCCTTGAGCAGCTTGAAAAGTAAAACTCAATTTCTGAAAGGGCAGAATGGAAAAAATCTGCCAGATTTTGTTCATGTATACCTTTTCGCTTGGGGAAAAGTCAGAAACAGGAATCAGAAATTACACTTAAAAACTAATTGAATAAAATTTAATTTAATGTATCCAGATTTGTTAGAGGATTGTGTAAAGATTTTACTTGAGTTTGAACTCATATTTATTTCATGGTCAAGCACGCATAGGTTTTATATTAGCCTATATTATAGATTTTCCAGGGAAAGCTCAGTCCTTACTGTGAGGGTGCGTGGGCAGGAAGCGACCCATGTGTTGAGAATCAAACACTGCAACTCGCTTGTAAAGTACAATTTTACTTGGAGAGTTAAGATCAGGAAAACTTCTTTAACTTGACTGCACTTTACCATATTCTGCTTTGTTGAGATTGTTGAATGAACTGAATTTATTCCATATTTACTATGTGATGTAATTTCCTGGGAAAGTCAACCTGAAACACAAAACTCCATGAACCTGGACAATATAAATTATTTATATAAGACTATATCACTAGAAGTGAAGGTGAAGTAAAGAAACAATTCCAGAGGCAGGGGAGTGGCGGAGAGAGGAAAGGTAGGTTGATCTGTTTTATTAAAAAATAGTGATCAAAAATTGCAAGTAATCATTAATGTTTTAAAGGATCAGCTGAACAGTTTCCTGAAGACAGAGATTTAGAGACAGTGAGCGTCTCTGGAGATCCTTTATTATTGTAACTGCTTTTTTAAAAAAAATCAATACATGCAAGAAAAAAAAATCTCAAGTTTGCCTTTGTATGTTTCATTTTGTGAAAAGTTATTTTTAAATCTTCCACCGAAGAAAAGGAATTACAATTCCTGCTGTATACATGAGATTGCTTCAAGCCGAAAGTGCCTCAATCTCCAGGTTTTCTCTTTGGAATCCATTTAATCAGTTGCTCAGATGCAGCATACTAGTGCAAGCTAGTATGTGTTTAAGGGTAAAATATAAGTTTCAGGACAAGTTGAAGAGATGACAGGGGTTCAGCCCCAAAAGAAATCCTTGAGTTTCAGCTCGCTGTGCCTTTTTGCTTTGCCTAAATCCCCTGATCTGCTCTTACCTGGGATGATGCTACAGAAAAGCACAACAGTGTACTTACTGGGAGGGCTGAGGACACTGCATTTGCAGCATCTGCAGCCTTCTCTAGCCCAAATACTTAAGGAGGAAATCTCGGTGTTCCCTATAGTAGGCCAGAACATGAACAACAGGGACAGCGATACGTAAAAGGAACCTTTGTAACACTGACAATACGCACAGTAAAAGCATTCAAAAGCATGATATGGATTAAAAGAAAGTATTGTGTGTAGGAAGCTGGGGCAAAGACAGAAATCAGGCCTAAACAATGACTCCTGCCGACTTTTTTCTTGTGTTCATATATTCACTTCTCTTCAGGTTTCTTTACTGTGCCCATTACTGATGGTTGAGTGCTTGGCATAAGACCTGCCGGTACATTCAAATCTGTGAGGGAGCAACACTGAGCCTCTCTGCCAGAAATCCTGCTTCTTCAATGCCCTAGGCAGGTCATGAGCGAGTCTGATAGCTGCCCAAGCAGCACGGGCACAGATTAATGATTACCTTGTCCAGTTTCTGGCCATTCTAACACGGCCCTGGGCGGCTGCTGGATGCCATCCAGTCAGCAGTTTTCCAGTCCGGGAAGCTGTGGGTAGCTGTGAAGCAGCACAAATCACAGCTATCTCTTTGGCCTGCGCAGTAACAGCCCATGGTCAAAAACCAGTCAAAGAAAACAGAAACCCAGGGATTTGGCAGTGCTGTTTACACTGGTGTCTGACAACTCTGCTGTTCATAAGGGCACTTGGCTAAACTTGCTGTACATTCTTGGGATCATAGCATGGTATTTTATTGATATTAATAAGCCAAAATTATGCTGTGTAGAGATCTACTGTACCAAAAAAAATTAAACCCATATTGCAGTATCTGTTGATTAATTTTATTCCAGCCACTAATTTAGTGGCTGTTTCTTTGATATAATCTGCTCGAATTCTTAACTGATGATGCATAACAGATATAACCCATTTGTTAGGACTGACAACATCAGGGGCTTCTCAATAGTAACAAATGTCAGCTATTAGATTTGAACCCCTATCCTTCCACTTGCATTTTTTTGGAAGGTTCTCTAAACTCAAGGCTTCAGCGGGGAAAGAAAAAACCCTCCCAAAGTAATATGAAGATGGATGCAACCTGTACAGTTCTGCACACTCTTTTCTTTTAATCTTCTTTATCACTGTGCTGTCAGAATATATTTAATATCATGTAAATTTTGATCTAAGAGAATTAGATTAGTTCCATATCCAGTGAATGACTTCAGTGTTTTGGAATAGTGAAGTCTTTATCTTGTAGAATTAAGTTGCTGGCCCAGCATACCATTAGCTTCAGATTATTAATGCAAATCTAAGTACATTAGCACAATATTTAATATAATGGGGCCTAGCCTTCTTCCAAATTCCTGGGACGTTGAAGAAGAAAGCCATCAAAGAAAAAGAGCCTGGCAGTCACTGGTCACAGCATATATTTAAGTTTACACGCTCCTACACAGTAAATGAGTTCATTACTTAACGACTGCCGGATTGGGCAAAGTTGGCTTTAGGGTTTGGCAGGGTGGGAGTCAGCTGTCCAAATAACTCCTGGCATACATCAGGATGGTAAACAAATGGCTTTGCTTACCCAAGCTAATGGGCATGCACGTATGGTTTCCTATAACCTCACATAGGCAGGGGAAAGTCCACAGGTACAAGGATTTTGTTGAGAAGAGGCTTAAGCTCCTCCACCCACTTGTATTTGCTGCTCCTGCTAAGGGACATTCACATTCCCACCGCAATGCTGTGGCTCATCTGAAGAAGTGGGAGGAGGACAGTGCTGCACAGAGCGTTTCAGTAATGTCAGCACCATGACACGGCAACAGAGGGTAGGAATTAAAGGAAGGTGGGAGGTTTAAGGTTTACAGTCTTCTATATACATTTTCACCTTAATTGTTACTATTTTCTTGCCTACTAAATAGGATAGCTTTGGGTCTGGGGAAGAAATCTTCAGAAGTGACATAAACTGTCGTTTTGACCCATGCCAAATACAGCAATATGGCATAACTTTGGCAGACATGATTTCTAAATCTGAAAATTACTAGAGTGCTAAAACAACAAAATAAATCATGACAAGGTTTACAGCTGCTGTGTATCAGATTCAAAGTGTATATTTGAAACATGCCAGTAAGAAATATGAAAACATCAGTTGTACAAAACTGAGTTATCAGATCAATGCAGCTCAAAACTGAGAATGAAACATGACAGACGTATGGACATAAATATTTGTGGCCAAAGGAATAATTTCTAGGATAAAGAAATAGAATATAAACTAGTTATATGATATACCAAGGATCTACGGTCTCCAGAAACATATTCATCCTATATGCCTGTTTATCTGAGGTGCTAGTTGAGAGTAAAATCAGAGATTATCATGGTTGATTGGCTAGAATCAGAACAGGGTTTAGTAATTACAAATGCCAGAAATACAAGAGCTGAGATAGTTGTACATACGTATTTTTTGGACATTCAGTGCACATCTAATGCCAAACAAAATTAGCTCCAAGGTCATGCATCAGTCTGGAGATGAAGATGTGGTTTTCATGAATACAAGGTCCCAATATTTTAAGTAAATCAACTACCACCAAACGTAGTTTGATGGAACTCAGTAATATGTAACTCAGAGCTCCACGGAATGCTTGTCTATTCTTGCTGACAATTAAAACTTACCCAATAATACTACTACTTATAAAATGACCTGCACTAACAGAAATGAAATACGATAAAGCAGTTAGTTTATTCTGACTGCTGCAAGTAATGCTGAACAGTTTAGTTTTGATCCATGCTTATTTTGTAAACAAAGTTATTTTTCTTACTTACTCAGATTGGGGAATAGACTCATTTCATGTAGATGCTCAATTTGCTGTTATTTTTTCTCAATCTTATGGCCAGAGATAGGTGTCTCAAACTGTACTGTGCCGTGGCTCTACGTGATGGCATTTGAACAAAGTTTTCCCAGGCAAACATACACAGCCAGGACCCAAGACTGAAAAGATGATGGAAAAAGGCAGCAGGAGTCTCACACTGACCCCAGCACTGAGTTTGATCCTGAACATCAGTGCTAAGAAAAAGAATTACACAGTATATAGAGACATCTCCAAACATCATTCCCGATAATTCTTGAAAGGAAGGGACCTAACCACAAGTCTCCAGAGAAAAAACATTTGGGTCCTGCCTTGCTTCAGGAGGCAGGGCGCACGGACAGCAGAACCTCGGCAGGAAGGAGCAGCCTGGAATCCTGTATTAGGAGGAGGCCTTTTGTGTCACTTCAAGCACCTGACATTCCAAAAGAAGTGAAAAATACCATGAATATTGAATTATTAGCAACTGAAAAGATTACATTTACTGCCCTAAGACTCTACGGTAATACCGCAGTCATTTAAATATCAGCTGTCTAGCAGACATGATGTCTGGAATATGCTCTGTTAGAAGAAGCCTCGTAAGCTCTGGGGTGACTTTCTGTACTCTTTTCTCCTGCGTGACACTGTGAGAGCCGGTAAAAGCAGAAGGTTTAATCAGAATATGTGAGGAATCCAGAAGGAGAACAATTTTTGTATACAAAGATGCCTTGGGCTCCAAAGTCAGTTTTGATGACAAATTTTGGAGAGCAGTCCTATAACCACAGTTTGACACATACAGCCAGAAAGCACTCTCTGAAGAGGACATAAGCTCTCTGCTAATCGGTTACTTGCAGGAGGATTCAGTAGCACATGAGAAAAGAGGAGATAAAAGATATTCCAATGGTAATTGTTCTTTGAGATGTTATGTTTAGAATGGATTCCAGAATCTGCTCCCCAGTTCATTAGGATGTAGACAGTGACGGAAACGCAGATTTTGGCTTTCCACACTTTTATATCTACATGGAAGCAAAAAGTGGCACAAGGTACTTTTATATACCAAAGTTGCTGTTCCAGGGTCTCCAGGCTTGCTCAGATAAGGGATAGAGTCAAAATCATATTAGCAGCAAGATCTTCGATCACTTTAGCTTTTCTAATATAAATGATGATAAAAAATGTGGAGCATAAGGCAACATACTTTCAAAAGGGAAACGGGATACTAGAAATCATCTGCAATAGCTAAGGCAAACACAGCACTTATTCATTTACCAATAGGAGAAGCCAATGATGCACCCGCAAACTTCATTCTGTATTTGGCCAGTTATTACTGCAGGAACCCAAGTATAGAGAAAAACTGTGAATGGGTTTCAGATTTTATTTGCTTTGCCAGAGGCATCCTGAATAGCAAAGACCTGATGCAGCCAATATCCTCTGAAGGATGGTGCAAGGGTAGATTTAATGATGTTTGCATGATAGCTTGATATTAAAATAAGGATAAAAATAGAGAAGAATAATAGCCACACTTAGAAAAAAAAATCTTTTAGTATTGTCTAAGTGTCTTTTAGTACTAAGTCCATATTTAGTGCCATATTGAGCCCATAGTTTGTTTTCTTATAGATGTCTATGAATAAATGAGGTACAACTGTCATAAAACAATGACAATGTTAAGCTGTCCTAAGGAAATGACTAACTCCAACATACATTGAATTATTTATATTTTCTTTTTTAAAATTAACTTCAGGTGGAAGGAGATTAAAAATACAGTTTCAATATTTCTGTGACCACAAAGGTAGTGTGTTAGTACGCACTAAATTGTATGTTAAATCTGATCAAATCTGTGGCCAAGGCCACTGCAGGCAGAGCTAAAACGGAAAGCCACCAGGATGTTTTGTGGACAACAGTAATCCCAGATTATGTCTGTCTATTCGAAGTTATACAGGAAACCTTACGAGTATGAGGTCTATGAAAAAATATCTTTTTGAAAACTCATTCATGCCTCTGATCTCTGCAGAGACACAGAACACAGGAGGGCTTACATAGACAAACTAAGGTACTCTAACACGATATAACTTTTCTAGGTAGGCTGGACGTGTAAACTGCCTTATGTTTAGGGTCAGAGTAATGGATTTATTGAGGTTTGGTTCTAGATTCTCTGACTTGCAAAGTTTTCTTTTCTGTTTTTGCTCTTTCTGTTAGACATCTCAAAACTTTAGCATCAGCAGCAGAAAACAGATCAGTAAATCATCTTTACAGAGCAAACGCAGAAATACCTGAGGAAATAAACTTAGGGATAAACTCTACTACTCCTACATTTTCCCAGATATAACAGAAATGAGATGTCTAAATTATAGACAATGTCTAAATTATAGACAATCTTGTTACTATGCAAGCTACTGAAAATGACTGTAATCATTGTGCCATTGTATAAAAGCAGGGAATATTTTTTTCTTTGATTAATGGAAAGCAACAGTTGGAGGTAAAATTGTTTTTTTTTTCACAGGATATTATTGACAAAGCTGAGGAAACAACAAGTCTTAGCCCATGGAAACTAATATTTTAGGTTCAGAAGATGAAGAATCCCAAAGCTCTTCACACAGGAAGAGAGAATATTGCCTACTCTCAAAACATTCTTACTCTACGGATTTCACTGAAAACTCCTCTTAAACCATTATTAAAATGACCAGAACGCAATACTTCTAGGAAAACCGTGAGAACAATCCTAGACATGTTATCAAAATATTGAAAAAAGACAAAGAGCAAAAATGAGTTGGATGCTCTGTTTTATCCTAAGCAACGTGTTTATAGAGAAAATTATTCATTGTGTCAAAATTAAATACAGAAATAATTAAAAAAATATAAAGATATGCATAAATGTATTAGCAAACAAGGGACTCTTGTAAACATTAACTGAAGAAGTGTACCCATATTCTGTCACACTGGAAAGAGCCCTCTACATTTCTATAATCTTCCAGTCAGGTTGTTAAGAAATATATAATAAATTGTTAAGAAATACATGCTTGTAATGTGAAAAATAATCATCAAGTTGTTTCAATAATGGAAACTGTATGTGCATCAAAACCAAAAGTACCACCATTAATGGTGCTTAAACATATTCTGAACAGAAATTTTCATTTTTAAGTATGAAAACCTGTGCAAAAGTATGTAGAGCAAAAAATGTAGGAGATTCCTATGGAAGATGAGTTTTAGGTTACTTTTCTCCCCATTTATCTTGAGATGAGGCTGTTAGCGAGACCTGGGAAGCAGCCCCTGCCTCTTCCTGCTTTTGTAGCGGTTGGTTGTTGGGTTTTTTTTGTGAAGTTTTAACCTGACATTTCAATCTAAGTAAATCACACCAGGAACAGAGGTGAGACTTTTTTCAAATGCCTGTATCTTGCACAAATCCATCAGTGTTTTTAAATGACACTACATTCTGTGGTAGCTCTTTTTTTTTTTTTTTTTTTCAAATTGCTGTATTCTATCTCTGTTGCAAGGGGACATATTCAAGTCTGTGTAGACAAATGTCAGTCTAAGTCATCTTGTAACCTGGATTTAGGTCGGAGTATGAAGAATCATAGACAGTCTTAAGGCTACAAAATTCACCTAAGCCCCAGACAAATACATTCACTAGTTAAGATGTCAATTTTTTTTCCTTTTAAGCCTGTTCTTCTCATTGTCCTGACTTCTGGCTTGTTAGGGTTCAGCTTTAGCATATCTTCCTTCCTCTGTATGTATATATACATTTTAGCTAGATATTATGCAAATTAAGAGATGGCCTGCCATCTGTGTCTAGCTGGCAGGTCTACCTCTCCTCATGTAAAAAGCTTACCAGTATAGAGCAACTTGGAACATCAGCGTGGGTTTCTACTGGTTGTCATTGTCTGCCTTTGTCTATTCCTCTTTTCAATGGGGTGACAGGGTCTTAAATTTTGTACTATACATTTTCCTACAATTTCCATGCTATCAAGGCTTTTTTCCCCTCTGCTCTCCCCAAAATGGCAACATGCATTAACTTTCATTGGGCCAGGAAATCCATGAAGAAATTGTTGTAGGACTTTTAGGATATGTGTTAGGAATCCAAGCTGAAGAACACAACATCGTGAAAAGGGCTACAACAGTTAATTTTTCTGTATCAGCGCTCTAATTGATACAACCCGCATATATTCTGGTATTAAAGCATAAATAATTCTTATTTATAAATAACGTTAATATTATGTTTAAGACACTAGTTTGGAAAAATCCTTTAGTCACTCCTGTGAATTTTAATACGTAGTTCCTGTTGATGCAGTTTCTGTAAATGACTTTGACAACAGGTGCTAAAAAGAATAAAATTACTAATTAATATCAAAACATGTATGAGCAAATCCTGAAATTTATTTAATTGTACAAGTTCTAGCATGGGTAAGTTGTTGATGAATAATGTATTAATAGTGAAAAAAAGTTATTTACGGTAGGAATGTTTATTTAATTTTGTCCTTAATGAAAAATTTACATGGTTTTGAATATTTTTCTCCCCTGGAACCTGAGTACTTGTGTGGAATCTTAATCTTTGTTATGGTGAAAAAGAATCCACACTGTCTATATAATATATGAATGAATTATTAACTGAATATGGTAAGAAAGCATGATATAGCTTTATATTTAGTGATTCTGTTGCAACTGGAATAACTCCATCAAGTGAACAGCACGATTCCAGCATGACTGATAGCAGATTCTGGCACTTGTGCTTCTGTGAACGTTAAATATCATGAAGCATTTCAATGCACACAAGAATTTAAAAAACATTATTAATGAAATTAAAATAAAAGTTCTTAAGATTCATTATATGGACATGACATATATGTAACCAGAAAATAATACTATAAAATCCAAATAATTAACTAAAATGCTCAAATATTTCACAAGGTTAAAGTCTGCATGTTTCTCTTCCTGCTAATCAGATTGATATCCAGAAATATTCCCCAGGGCCCCATTCTGAAATCCTTCTCCCACGGGTAACATTGCATTACCATTCCTTATTTCTTCTGGTCCTTTTACCCTTCTAGTTACCTAGATATTAATCTTTTGTTCTGACTACCAATTGTTTTTTGATTCCAAAGAACAGAATTAGTCTGGTGCTGCTGCTCCTAAATTACACTGTTTTACCACCACATTTAGTGTTATCTTTGTTCTTTCTCCAAAGTAAGTGCATAGTAGATTGTGCAATCCTTAGAAAAGGATCCTTGTAGTATGATGATTTAACATCAATATTCCAAGAGAGCTAAGAAAACACTATCTTTGTGTGAAATGCTTATATTATAACTACATAAATGTTCCATAAGCCAACAGATACAAATGATGCCAAATATGCTGATCTTTCTAAGTTTCCATGGCCAAGAATACATTTTGAACTGGCCATGTTCAGGTGTGTTTCTTTTTATTTCTGAAAACACAGAGTGTTGGAAAAGTTGTGCACAGCTTTTTGGAAAGCATACAGCTGCAGATCATAAAATGTTTTATTTATGATTATTTGATTAAACTAATGCACTGTGTATTGTCATCACTTTCAAGCCCTATGGAAAATCTAGTCTCTAGCAAGGATTATTTATTGTTAGGAAGGAAATCATAGAATCATAGAACCATAGGGTTGGAAGGGACCTCTGGAGATCATCTAGTCCAACCCCCTGCCAGAGCAGGGTCACCTTAGAGCAGGTTGCACAGGAACGCGTCCAGGCGGGTTTGGAATGTCTCCAGAGACGGAGACTCCACCACCTCTCTGGGCAGCCTGTGCCAGGGCTCTGTCACCCTCACAGTAAAGAAGTTCCTCCTCATGTTTAGGTGGAACGTCCTATGCTCAAGTTTGTGCCCGTTATCTCTTGTCCTGTTGCTGAGCATCACTGAAAAGATCCTGGCCCCATCCTCCTGACACCCACCCTTTAAGTATTTAGAAATGTTGATAAGGTCTCCCCTCAGCCGTCTTTTTTCCAGACTAAAAAGACCCAAATCCCTCAGCCTTTCTTCATAAGAGAGATGTTCCAGTCCCCTAATCATCTTGGTAGCCCTTTGCTGTCCCCTCTCCAGCAGTTCCCTGTCCCTCTTGAACTGGGGAGCCCAGAACTGGACACAGTACTCCAGGTGCGGCCTCACCAAGGCAGAGTAGAGGGGGAGGATGACCTCCCTAATGAGGTAGAAATGAGTAGATACAGTCATTGGGTATTTTATTCACTTTAAAAACAGACTAATATCAAAAGCAATGCATAGTGTAATGCTCATAGGGCTGACATGACATCTCGAGAACTCCAAAACGCAATTCGTTTCAACCTCCAAGAGCTCATTTCCCCTCCCACCATTTCAAGAACTCACAGCCAAATTCCTTCCCTCCGTGTAGTTTTGCTGAAACAATATGTGTTACTGTAAGCTAAGAGGAACTTGGTGCTATGTCTCTCCCCTTTCTCTTAAATATTAAATCCCTTGGGACAGATTTTCTTTTGTCTTATGATGATGTTTCTCTGTTGACCCCTGCTGATTACTTTTGCCTAAGTAAAAACATTTCGGATCTTTGCAGTATTGTGTTGGAGATTGCTTTTTGATGAGTGTAATCCAAATAACTCTTTCATGCAAGTCAGATATTTCTTGACGCCATTCTAAGTTAACATGGAGACACCTCAACTTGTGCAAAGGAAAACCCTAATCCTCTAGTTCAGTCAGCAGGGTTTTTTTCCTCCTCTTGGCTTCCAGTTTGAGCAGGACTACTGCCCGATTGACACTACAACTCCATGGCTGCTTTAATGCAAGATATGTATGGGCAGCTGCTGAAAAGGGTGACTGCACCTTCTCTTCCCGGATTCGCGTGGCAGTGCAGTGAGTCTGACTGACCCAACTGAAAATTAATTTTTTTTTTTTTGCTAGATTAGTTTTCAACCAGATTAGCTCATGATCCAATTCATTGCCTGGCTGGGCAAATGCTAGCCTGGCGATGCAGGGTTGGCCATGAGTAGAGGGAGCAATAGGAATCACATCTCCAGTGAGGGGCTCCAATCAAATCAGATAAAAGTGACTGTACAGCTACAGCTGAATTTCAGCATGTTGAAATGCTGAAATTCTTCCTGACAAAGAAAAGGAAGAAGGGAGGATGTGATGATCTGCTGTTAGATGACCATGAAGCTATCCTGTATTTTCACCAAACACATGGGAAGTGCACAATGAATTCAACTGCCCTGGATAGAACTGTAACACACTATCTGTCCTATTTCTGATGTGAAAGCATCTGAATTGATTTGCGCCATATGATTTTTCCCTTCTGCCCAATTGTATGAAGTTTAATTAATGACTTTTGTTAGATAAAGGGGGTAGAACAACAATCGATCAGGGTGGCAGGATGACAATGACAGAAATTCTCACATTCAGAAAGAGGCAGAAAGCAATTCTAATATTGAGATGTATATATATAAAGGGGTAGAAAATGGAAACAGCATTGCATATCTATAAATAACTTCCAAATGAGTATGCAGTATATGGATTGGATGAAAACATTTTTGCTCGTGCTGCTCCTAACGTATCCTCTAGGCAGAACAAGCACTCAGCTAACAGACACTCGGGATTTCAGGTCAGGATTTCTAGTAAAATGCAGGTGATGGAGTTCTTATAATCTGTCTCTCTATGAGCTTTTTAAGTGCACAAAAAATCAGGAGGGATGGTGAAGAAGAACAACAAACTGAGAAAAAAAAGAATACAGTCAGGCATGGGCAAAAGAGCATTAAAGTAATCAAGCAGCGAATAGTCCCAAAGTAAATTCATAATAGGTATTATCGTGGGTTAATCTCTGTTGTAAATTACTAGTGTAAGTTAGAAAGCACAATGCCACTACTAAAAGCTAAAAGAACAAATAGAGCACATTAAAAATACTACCGTGTCAGCCACTGAGACAAAGATATTAACAACGTTTGTCAATGTATTTTTTTAAACTAATGACTTACTACATTCTGCAAGCATCTGTTTTAAATCCACCAGATGATTGTTTCGTCTGTTTCTGTTATCTAGTAACTATTTCAAAAGGCTTTATAAATATTCAGAGCATGTAAAGATGCTAGAGTAAATTTATTTTAAAAGTACATAATACATAAATATGACTTTTGTAATACAGGTGTTTTAATGTAATTATAAGTAATTGATTTCATACATATATATCCACCATGATTTGCAGAAGTGCTGAGCTTTTGTCATTCCTTTGATAACGTTTGTCTTTTGTAAGGTAGAGGCACTTGTGAACACAGCCTATGTAACTTGATAGAGCTACTCCAGTAGAGATAAGCAAAAGTGAGACACCAATAAGCCTCTTGGTTTTGTTCCTTTTTCAGCCAACTCCTAACCCTGGTGCTCTTGTTCACACTGTGATCCAATATGCCTTTGCAGAACTCCTGCTGTTGGCCATTCTCCATATCACAGATAAATACAAGGGTGACATTTCTTAACCCCTCTACAAATAGAGACAACATTTGCAAGACTGATAAATGACTGAATAACACAACGAAAAAAGGAGAGTAATGCTATTAATATTTAGAAAAGTTGCAAATATTGGCTGTTGCACACAAACTTCCAGTTTACCCATGGCCTGACCACCCAGAGATGAGAGACTAAACCTGAAGCAGTAGCAGAATCCTGTTATTTATGGGAGACTATTTACTGCTTGTGCAGAGCTTATGTCTATTAACTCTACAATTTCAGTTCAACTTCCTTAAAAGCTTGAGTCCATCTTTTATTATGATGCTGCAGCAGCAAGAACAGGCAGAAAACACACCCTGAATTCCAACATTATTGAAATGAGAATTTTCTCAATAAATAATATATCAAAACCTGGAGGACTGGATGAAAGAGAAAACTTGAAAACATGCTGTGCAGAGTTTAAAATACCATGAGCTCGTACTTGGAACACAATTATTATCATTTTTTCATGATTCTGTGATGGGAGGCTGTAGAGGGTGCAGCCATTCACTGAAGCGTGGATCCTCACTTGCCAAGTAGTCCAACATGAAAATACTTCCTGCTTTTTAAAGGAAGAGTAAATTCTAATAGGCCACTTATTCTGTCTTCATATCAAAATAATTTCAAGTCACAGTGGTGTGCTGTAATTGTTTAGTTCAAGCCAGATTTAAACTATCACTATAATGACAGAAGATGTCTGGGCAGATACAAATAAGTATATCTCTGCTGGCATCATTATGATTGTGTCAAAGCTTCCTGATATTCTATGGATGAGCTGCTTTTCCCCTTAGCTGAGCTAAACTCCGTTGAAGGAAATGTCAAATTTTGAAGAGGTAGCTAAGAATACGTTTCAGTACTGCATTGTCTTCACAAAATCGTGACCCAGCATTGTAAAGACACATATTTATTCAGTTCTTTACAGAGTTCAAAATACTACTGAGTAAATCAGAGTACCATAACATTAAGACTATGGTGAGGCTTCTTGCTATGGTAAAGTCTCCTAGAAAGTATAAGTCCAATGGTGAAACACAACACTTCTGCCAATTCAGTAATTGAAATAAGCATCAAAAGTATACACAGCACTTACACAGTTTATAACTTTTTCCAAAATTACCATAACACTCTAATTTACTTAATTATGATAAAAAGAGGTCTTGTTATTTACAGTATAAAATTGAAAAACATCCTAAAAGGAAAACTATCAAGTAATAACTTAAAATATATATATATTTGCATGTGGTTCATGAGCCTTCCTTTATTATAAAGATTATTAAATAGAAAAAAAAAAATTCTTGTTCCATTTTTTTTTTCCTGGAGGCAACAGGAGAAAAACAGCTTCTATCAGCTGGCAGCCTGATCTGAGCAGCCATAAAGGTGACCTGGTTAGAAGGTTGTGACACAGCCTGACTGTCATCTTTTCTACAGTGTAATTCCAAAAAAATATATCTGAAGTTTCTTTTTGGCACAGTTACTTGTATAGCTTGAATGCTAGAGAAAAATAAATGAGAATGCTAAAGAAATTGTCCTTGTCTCGGTAAGGATGTTTTCTGTCCTCTTGATACAGACTATGAGCCTGGGAGTGCTGGTGTGGCCTAGCTGTGTGTTAAGCAACGTCTTAATCATTTGGGTTCTCAACAGAGCTGATCAAAGTTTTTTGTCAAAATGTTTTTTCAGGAAGAAATTATATGCTCATCATTATTAAAATCTGTCAAACAATAAATACTTGCAAAATATTATTTACGAAACCAAACTGATGCTTCTTGAAATTTCAGTTTAGGATTTAACTACTTCAGCTAGGAATATGTCCTAGTTTGACATTTAAAAACAGACAAACAAGATAATGTGTATTCTTTGTTTTGAAACAGCTCTTTTTGAATGAAATTTTTAAATAAGTCATAAAGAGGGTCAAAATCCTTTTGTCTTTATTGATATAAAGTGCTTTGATTAAACCCAACTGATTTTGATGGGGAGAAGTATTCATTGCATTAAAAATTTCAGAATGCTTTGTTTTCCATTTTGGACCTGAAAAACTGTAGTAGGAGAATTTTCTACTTTATTTAGGTTCCTCTTTATTTAAAATTTACTTTTTTTAGGTTCCTTGTTATTTAAAATTTAGCTCAGTGTTAAATGTAGTTAAGTTGCGGTTCAAGCAAGAATTAATTACTGGCTTTATCAGATAAATATAATGCGTTTGCATTGATACTTTAGACAAAAAGATATCTGAATACATATGAAACCCACTGTTTCTGCAATTTGGGGATGAATCAGTAGGAGGGCTGAACAAAGAAAGATAACACAGTCAGTCTTCACATGACAGAACAAATGGAAATTCATATCTCTACCAGAATACTGTGCAACACAAGTCACAAGAGAGGAAATAAATACAGAAGACCAAAGAAAAGAGAGGCAGCACGCTGAGGTACATGTATAACTGAAGAAATTAAAGGGAACGGAGAGCTAAGCATCATACCAGTAGAATGGCGGAAAGCAAATTGTGCAAAGAATATGCAGAAAGATTCAAAACACTGGAATATACCAACAGGTTTGACTTCACTACAGAAGAAAAACCCCAGAATTTGTTCATACCACTTAAAGAAGTTTCAGGCATTCTATAACATGTCTCCCACGGCCATTTGCAGGACACAGAAATTACTGTGTTTTGTAATTTTAAAATTCCCCCAAATCTGTGAGAATTATGAGGTGACTGTCTGTGGAAATTTAAAAACATCAATGTTTTATTTTTCTCCCTAGTGAATTTTATGTTCTTTAGAAGGCACTAATCTGATAGCAGTGTGCTGTTTATAGACTGAATGCACCGTCACACTGTACCAGCATGCCTAAAATCTCGAGCTGGAGGAATCAATTCTAATGCAAATGAGGGTAGTTAGGTTTCCCTGAATACTGAAGTCCTTGTTGAATCTGCTGAGACTGACAACATGGTTGCCATCTGTCCAGCTAGGAATGTGGCAAAGATAAGCAACAGTCAAAAAAAAACCCTATTAGCTGCCTAGCTGTTCTTCTCTTCTCAATGCACTCAGAGTCTAATTATCAGGAGGTGAAATGCTCTGCATTTCAGCCAGCACAGTCATCTTTAGAAGCATGCAATGCTGCCTGCATTTCATTTCATATATTAGAATGAATATGAGAATATTTTTTCAAGTGAGGTTCCCAAAACGTTCAGTATCAGACATGTTATTCTGCTGCAAATGAAAGCAGTAAGAGGCTGACCCCATATGGTAATGACATTGAGCCAATAGTCCATGTGAAACTCCTGCCCCAAACGTCCAGTGAGGCATAATCCATAATCCCTACTGGGGGATTTTGTGACTTTACAAAAAAGTTAAAGACATTCTCATCTTTCTTCAATGTGCTGAACTTCAACACTGGCTCTCACCACAGAGCGGATATCTGTTAGCTGTCACCACATGTTGGATGCAGGCATTCGGTCATGTGAATCAGAACTACTGTGAACTCGCTGTCACGTGAGGAAGAAGAGCTAGCATCATTAGGGCAATGTTTGGAGGAGTATCTGTGGCTGCAGAGTTGCACTGGCCTCTCAGCATGGAAGCTGGTGTAACCTCTGTTTTCCTGTAGTTGGTTTTCTTTATTCTTTCCCTCCTTTTTTAATTTTCATTTGGGAGGGGAGGTGGGGGGGTGTTCCCCTTCAACCTTTTAAATCTTTATTCCATAGGATTTGGCACTTCTCTGCTATTTAACTTGCTCACAAGTTTCAAAAACAATAGGGATGGTGAGTCAAAAGAGAAGGATGCCATTAACATCTAGCCATTCTCCTTGCTGTCCAATAAAAATAGAATACAACACAGTTGGAACTCAGAAAAATAAAAAGCTAAAATGTTAGTATTTGGAATTCAGTTGCTTTAGTGATGGGGTTTTTTCCTAATAGAAAAACATGCTGAGATGCAAGAAATCTTGGAGAAGATAATGCTCTGCTAAGGCCTGCAAAAATGGATTCAGAAAGCTACGGTTTTTCCCAGAAATAGCCAATTTTCCTTGCTAGGTTTGAAAGATATTGCCTTTATCTTTCAGCAATGGGAAGATATTTTAGATAAATTTTTGGCCTGTTTCAGTTTGGCAGTGGCTTGAGTTAGTATTCTAACTGACCTGCAGCCCTTAAAGCAGTAATATGCATTGCAAAAAATTGGGTTAATGTAACAACACTCAGAGGAGCAAACTAGTAAGGAGAGCACATAAGAAGAGAACCCAGCGTTTACTGCTGCTAATATGCCTGAAGGGTAAATTACAGGAAGAGCAGGCAAGCTACTATTGATAGGCATCGTTTCACCTCAAGAAGACAGTGTTGAATTAATAAGAATGTCAAACTGAAACACACTTGCCTGTCGAATGCATGAAGAAAGACAACTCGTACCCAGCAAGACTAAACAGAATTACCTTGCCAAAAATGCATTCTGAACAAAAGACAGTAATTATTCCTACTATTGCAGGTAAACACACAAAAGGAAAAACTATGTGAAGAAAGCATAAAAGCAATATCAAATAGTTAGGACTGAAGGACTAAAGAGTAAGGAAATAAGTGTCTGAATAACAAGATTAAAACGACCTGTTCATAACCTTTAACTTTCTAATATGATTCACTATAAAGCTACATTTCACAGTTCCAATTTGATTTTTAGTTGCAAGCATTTTGTCTACTTGAGAATACTGAGTGAAATAAAAAGGAAGACTGCAAAGGACACCCTCAATTTCACCTGATATTGGATCAAGCTCCTAAGTTCTTTCCTAAATTCATCATCATGAGATGGGGAATAAAAATACTGTCTATGCGTGTTCTGTGAAATTGAAGTTACCAAATGTGCTGGAGGAAAAAAAAAAAAGTTCATTCTCTTCCTTGCTATATTGTTTATTAGTTTTGTGATCTTGCAGACTGCTCTAATAGCATCCTTATCAGCATTAACTGCATACTGTACTGTGTGCTCCCAAGAGACAATCCTGAGGTAAGGCTTTGAAAGGGTATTAAACTGTGCTTCCACAGGAATCAGGAAAGCCATGGCAAGATGATTTAGATACCTGAAATGACTACCACAGACTCAAATTATCGGCTAGTTTCACGGCAACCTCTCAGTAGAAAATGTCAGTTCTTGGTTTGCCTTTCTTTGCTATAGGGACAGTAAACATTATGGCCCTTTTTAAGCCTTGTACTTGATTTATATTACCAAAATCCTAGTGTATATGCAACCCTATCCTACCTAATGGTCAGTATGTCCAGTAATTGGACATCTGAATTAGAAGTCTGACTGTTTGATAGAGCATCTATCATAAGTTATTCTCACTGTGTGTATTTGCCAAACCTTTTTTCCAGAAGTTTTTTCCATACTATCCTGTACGGCAAGATATATGGAACTGAAATTATAAATGTGATACAGGTGCGAAATTCAAGTTTGCACAGTGGCTGTAATTGTGTAGCTGCGTATCAGAGCCATGCTTGTGTGCACACAGTCATCAAATTCCAGCACTGGTCCAGGAACTTCCTGGCTAGTCTCTGTAGACACGAGCCTGGCTAAAGACGAGGAGATTGACTGAACGTCACAGCAAAGCATTTGGCTAATTGTTGCAGGAGGTGGGAATTTCAGACTGTCCTGGAGACTCCCAGAAGCAGCCTTTGCTGTGCATAAGGCACTTCATAGACACTGTATGAATGCTTATATTTGTTAATTAACACCCTGGATAGAGAATCTGTCAATCTGAAGGAGTCCCCAAAACAATTCCTGCAGCATTTTCCTGCAGATGCAGGAATGGCAACACAATACAGTCTTTTGTATGCAATTAAGATATCGGGTGATGGTTTGTACATAGTTTAAGATGATTGACAGAAACATATCATGCATAGGCTGGAATGGTCACCGAGGATCCTATTCAAAAGATTCCAATAATTTAGATTTTGTTAATAAATACTCAGTGAATGTCTGTGCAACACCAGTATATGTGCTGAGATGGACAACTCCTTGCCAGTTTTGCTATTTTTGGGAGGCTCTTTCATTTCTCAAGCTACGCTCCTTTAGCATGCAACTGTGTTCTGCTCAGCAGCTGCTTCTAATTGTAGGATTCACTGTCAAGTGACAAAGCTGAAGAAATTCTAAGACTAGAACTTATATCTAGAGTATACTTTTTGGTAGGTGTTTTTTTCTTTTATTTTAAGAGAAAATTCAAAGTAGATTTCAGGAGTCTGACAAAGAACAAATTAAAAAAGAACATCTCTATCAAAGCAATTAATTGCCAAGTTTGGGAAAGGAGATGAAGTGTGTTGCTGGAAATATCTAGAAATACTTTTCTAGCAGCGTTTGTGTGCACACTTCACAGTTGCACTTTCACATTTGATTTCCATTTCTTATCGTACATTAAAGAAAATTTCTTATTCCTGTCATTGAACCGTGATAAAAGGATAGCTGCTTCTAATTAATCTTCCTTTGCTTTTAAATATAATTTTGTTGAGGTGTTAGCAAATATACAATCTTGTCATGGTTTAACTCAAACATCATAGTTATCGTTCCAGGAAAGATTTGACGGTACTGGTAATTCTGTGCTGCAATTTACCATATTTTTAAATTAAAGTATGTGGACCTATTATGAATTATCTGTGACAAAGTGGTTCCCTTTTCAGGGAGTGGTGGAGGTTTGCTGGTGATGAAAGAATCCCCATTGGTTTTAATTCATGGTGAGAGGGAACATGCTAAATACGGTCCCCAACCTGCTGAAGGATACTTAGTACTAACAGGTTTAAAAGGAAAGGTAGTGCTGTGTAATCTCTGTGAGACAATCGGCATATTTGACAGGGCAAGAGAATTTAAATTGCTGTGTCTTACTGGAGGTGTAAAATCATAAGGAGTAGTGCTTTCAAATGGATTCTTTGGCACACGCATATAGCATTTTAAGAAGTATTATCCTTAGAATTCCTTATTCAAAAAGTATGCATAAAAACCAAGATATCTGACTGTTTGGAACAAAAATAATATCATCACATTATTTTGTCTGAATTACTGTTTACTCACTAAAAGGCATGAAATATTTTTTAAATCCTACAAAGCACTATGTGGATACTCATTATTTATCTATGAATAGTCATTCTATCAGAAGTCATGTCAATTTAGAATCTTATATGAAAGACTTTTCACTTCTTCACTCTACATTTAGAAGCATGTCCTTTCCTTTACTTGATTTTGTAAAAATAGTTGTAGCATTTGGTTTTAGTTCACACAAAAACATCATTAGTGGTTAAAATTGAGTCTTTGTTTTCAGTGTATCATAGAAACAATGAATGGTTGAGATAAAAATCACAGAATTACAGAATCTTCATGGTTGGAAAGGACCCTTAAGATCATCGAGTCCAACCAAACAACCTACAATCTCTGCCACTAGAGCATGCCCTGAAGTGCCAAATCTAGACCTTTCTTAAATATCTCTAGGGATGGTGACTCAACCACCTCCCTGGGCAGGCTGTTCCAGTGCCTGACCACTCTTTTGGTAAAGTAATTCTTCGTAATAGCTAACCTAAACCTCCCCTGCCGCAACTTCAGACCAATATACTGGTTCAAATGTTAAGGTAGGGAGAAATAAATGTGATTTGCAAAAGAGTACTACAAGTCTGTTTGCCTTTCCTAGCACCAACATACAATTGATTTTAGTACTGTCTAGCAGTAAAGGAGAGAAGAAATCAGGTATTCCTCCCATCCCTATCTAGATGGGCTTACAGGTAGTATAATTTGATTAACTGAGTTTAGAGAAGTGGAACTTTTTAGCATCCCCAAGAATCAACATTGCAAACTGAAGCTTCTTTTAGTACTTGCTTATATCAGAATAATTGCATAAATCATATTTCAGAAGTGTCTCATATTTTTAGTGTTAGAAGATACCACAGGAATGAGCTACAGAGCTATACCTTTGGCAGAATAACTTACAGACCAAACTCAAGATATTCCAGGACTTGAACATAAAACTGAGTTTTAGAAACTGAAGATCTACAGTTCGTATTGTTTGTGCAGCTGTTATTGCCACTGAATCATAAGTTCATTAGAGCTTTATGATGAATTGTTTGATATATGGTAGATTGAAAAAACAGTGAAAGACCATAAATAAAACTACTTTCAACAACCTAGCATGAATGGTCAGTGAAGGATCTTAAATAACATGACTTGCCTTCACAGCTTGCGAATAATTTGTACTGCAGTGAGTTTCAGGTGACAGGACAATAGCATTCTTATAAAAATATAGGGAAAAAAGCAGCAACTCTTGATATACACTCAAGTAGTCTGGTTTTATTAGTTGCAATGGAGGTATTCATATTTTGGTTATCTTATTGCTTCAGGCTGTGCTGATGTGGCTACAGTGAATCCCACAACTCGGTGCTTCACTCTTTCTCTCCACATAGACACCACAGATTTGTGCTTTGTAAAAAGAGGAAATATCTGGCTGTTAGAGTAAAGCAGGCTGCCAGCCCAACCATTCTCTGTCTCTTTATTGGCATAAAACTGTGTTGTCATAGATGGAAATGTCCTTGTGGGCCATGACACACTATGGATTCGGGGAACAAAGACACAGGCACAGGGTACAACAGGAATGACATATAGGATGTTCCCATTGAAATAAATACTGTACTTTAACTATCACAAGCTAACTGTGCAAATTTTTCACTAGGTTTTTCCTGAGCCACAGAAACTCTGTTCAGACTTATAGGCAGAATAAAAAGAGAAGTGCAAGTACGCAGGACATAAGATAGTTTAGGATCTCTGCAAGAATGTCCTTGATTTCTTTCTGGTTCTTCAAAATCTACAACCTCTGTGTGCCACATGGAAAGATAATACCACATGGTTAATTGGTACAAGTGAAATATCATAAAGAGCTCTTTCATTTGCAAAATCTTCCCGCGATAGAGAAACAAGAGGACTGGCTCCCTGTTTTGATCTATGTTTCTCCAAGTAATTATGCTTGTATTGTTTTAGGATTCTGAATTACCTGAAGGTGTCCTCTAAATGTTAATATCCTCTTACTTGTATGGTAGGATTTATTTTGAAACAATATGATCAAAGATACAGGATTTCTTAAGACAAGCTGAAATAGCTTTGAAGATCATAAACAGGCTTCTGGGAGGTAAAACCTACATGGAAATTATTGAGTCAGATTAAGATGCAGAATTTGAGATGGCTCTAATTATTTTGGGTAGGAGGATGACAAATACAAGGGCAGAGATGAGTAAGAGTTCAGGGATCTATATTCTGCATGGCTTCTGGAATTTATTGCAATGGAATAAAGCCAAATTTTTAAGCAGCGGCTACTTCAGAATTCAAATGCCATTTTTTTTTTTCCACTCAAAGGTGAATAACTTCAGGGAACTTTATCTCGAGTCTGATGTTTAGGGATACTAAGTACTCCTTCACTTCATCTTGGGAAAATAAGCTACATGCTGTTAAGGAATCTGTAGTCTAGCTCTAATGTCTTTTTTTTTTTTTAATTTCACAGGATTTTGCTTGCATTTGTCATGCTAAAACGTTTTATAATATATTATAAATATTTAAAGGATCATTTGGAGGTGACAAAACTAAGGTAGATAATAACTGTTGAGATTAGACTTTGACTAAGTTGTTAGATACATCCTAAGAGAAACACGAGGAAGCCTCTTATTTCAGGTGAACTGCTGGAAAGCTCAGGCAGATGCGGAGTCATTGGCATCTATTTTTGGCATACTGTAATCCAGTCTTCATGCAAGGCAAGTCTTATTCTCATGAAAGAAATCCTTTCGTCATTGTTTCACCTGCATGCTGTCATCATAATTAAAGAAAGTTTTAATGGGAATTTCTTAATTCCCCACTATTAAATCCCCACTATTCAACACTACACAGTTCCTTCCTCTTGTCAGGGGGGTTGTTAGATGGCAACAAATAGTACTACCATACAGAAGAGATATGAGCGAACTCAAGCTGATGAAATCTCAGTTATCAAGAAATTAAAATTTAAAAACTATTGAGAAAATATGTGTTATCATGTAAAATATTAAGATCGACTTACTGTTTTTAAAGTTTTATCAGATAATTTTGACTATTTTTTTTTTTTCTTCTAAATATTCCATCTTTCAGTAGAATTCATTTCACATCATGGAAAACCAATTATGCCTTTGCAATTAATGGCTTGAAACATTTTAATTTCATTGAGGCTTAGGAGGCAGGAAAAAGTGCACAGAGGAGAAATAGTTTGGGGAAAACAGTTGGAACTGACAAAGGCAGCAAGGGACAGAGAGCTGGAATTGAGAATCTGAGACCTCATGATCAGTAGTTTTTTTAAGATGTCTTCTGCTCGGGCTTCGTAGCTACAGATAGGGGCCTCACCTCCTTCCCTGCCAACCCCTGACAGTGATGTCTGTAGCTCTTGTGCAGTTTACATGTGACGGTTGTCATCAGACACCTTGCTGCCCCTGCAGGGCTGAAAGGATTTTGCTGCTAGTTTACAATTTGCTGAAGTCTCCATATAAACCTAAGCATTATCATTAAACATCCTGGACGGTTACGAAGTGCACACATTAAATGAGTCACGGAGATAGAAATATTCACAGTCTGGTATGAAAGGTTCTTGCAGAATTTTAGAACTAGAATTTGGACAGATTTTTTTCAGTACTGATTTGGAACACAGTCACAAACTTTGGGCTCTTTTAGCTTCCCAGACAACAAAGTTGTCTTATCATAGCAACTACTAGGTTGTGGAAATGTTGGTTCACAACAAAACCTGTTAATGCTTTACTCACAAGTTGGAAAGCGTAAACCACCTTTATTGCATCATGTGACAATAGTTTTAAAAGACCTACGCACCCTCTGCCAACAAATAAGGAGCAGCCTTACTTCTGAACAGGAACATCACTAAAACTAGGAAAGCAACCCAATTGCTGCTTTACCCTCCAAAATCCCAAGTGGTTTCCTCTAGCAGCAGCACATCATGCACTACTACCCAAGTGATGCCTCTCCAGATTAATACAGGGAGCTATTCACAGTGTAAAGAAGAATGCTTTAGGCCACAGAAGAAACAAATCATTTAAAGCTCCTCTGCACAGGTAAAGGGAAAGAAACTGGAAAATGGCTATGAGAATTATAAGTTGGTGCTGCATTTCTGTTTCTTAGTAGGCACTGTTATATCTTCCAGTTTGCAAGGGAAGTCTAAATAGCAAAACCCATCAGAAAAGAGGTTGCTAGAGGCAGTGGATTTGCTGCACTGGGCAAGGTGCAGCCCTTTTTGTTGTAATTGCAGTCACAGAACTGTTCTGCTTTCCCTTTCTACTGAGATTTGTTTTGGTCATTCCACAGCACTCTATTGTAAAACCTCTGGTTGTTTGGCAGTGCACTGGTGCAAAGATTTGATAACTCACTTTAAAATTCTGGCTTATTTGGCTGTGTACTAGCAGCAGGATTTGATAACTCATTTCAGAGTAGCATGGAATAGTACCATCTGGCCATTAGCATTTCCAAGGCGAGTATTGCGCATGAAGCCTGGGAAAGGCTGCAGGTCACCAATGTGTTCTACTTTTGACAAATCTTCATGGGCTGTTTTTCTGAGATTGAGTTTGTACTTTTATTTCCTCCTGTGGAAGCCTACTTATTTTTTATTGATTTCCATTAAAGTAAGAAGAGCACTGATCCAGAAACAGTTCATGAATTGCATTATCCAGTTTAATTAGAGTGAACAGAAAGTTCTTCCACAGACAGAAGAGTCAGCATTCAGCCTAAAATGTAACTTCAGCCAGTAATGGCTGAGGCTTGCAATGAACTGATGTCACAGCCAGTGCCAATTACTCCTTCCACTCATTATGCAATACATTACGAATGATGCTACAGCATGTTCTCTGTTTTAATATTTAGTAATATATAGTAAATGTGTCTGGTTTTCTCCATTCTAAAACATGTCAGAATCAGTCCAATAATGATTTTGTTTGAATTATTTATGTTTTAAATCAAAGCCTTGTTTTGTTTTTTCTATTAGTCTTAAAAATGTTTTGATATCAAGCCAATTAAACATTTGTAGTAACAAAGAGCTGGTAAGCTGTATACATTGTTGTCACCTTGCTGCTGCAATAATTTTATGGACAGGATGTGAAATCTTCAAGTTCACTGATAAACCTGCACTTGGGAAAACATAAAGATACGCACCAGCTGAGAACTGTGCCAGGGAAGTTAAGGGAAAAGGAGCATGCAGAAGCTTTCCCAGACCACGTAAGATTAAATTCCATGCTTGTACCATGGTGGTACCCAAATACTTGCAAGAGATGAAATGGTATCAGATGGAGGCAGATGCCATACAAGCAGTTCTCAGATTCTGGCAATAAATACCTTGTCTCTCATTCTCAGTATGGACACGTGTTCAGGGAGGACAAGGTTTGATAGAGCCAGGCCATTCTGGGGAATGTCATAGCTCAGTTTCACCCAGTTGATATTGTCATAAAATTCAAAAGAAAAATATTAAGAGGTTGAAAATACCCTACAGAAGTCATCTTTCAGCTTGAAATGGTGGGAAAACTACTGTATGATTAGAGAGTATGAGGGTATGGCCAAGCCAACAGTTAGGTCTCCAGAGGTATCCCAAATGTGATCCTAACTTTTTTTTACTTCTTTGGCCTGAAGGACAGCTTAGCCTCAGCAGATCACACCTAGAGTACTGGGTCACATACTACACTAACTGATGAATTACAACTAGCATTTACTAACTTTTGGCTTTTTACAGATAGCGCCTACAGAACCCATAAAGCATACTCTGGATTCACTGCTAAAGTCTATATATTACCTTTGTAAAATGGAACCTTCGTTTCATAGAAAGGAATGAAATATCAAAAAGTCAACGTGTACTTTCCACTGGATCTGATCGATAGACGCCTGGCAGTGGGACACAGAAACTAGATGCTTCTCAACCAAAAAGAGAATTTCTGACAGTTTGTTCCTCAACAAAGAGGACTAAAACAAATATAGTTGCAGCTTTCGAACACCATCTTAGCTACCTAAAAATACCTCACTTTTGCCAACACTTACTTATACTGTGGCCACTTCCAGCTTTAGAGTGTGCTTGTTTGGATTGCCTCTTCCACCTGAGAACTGGGCTCGAAACCTTTCTAGTTGTTAATCACATATGATAAACACATCAAAAGTACTGAGAGGGAGGGCTACATCACATGCTGTAAGTAAAGACCAAAATAAATATGCAGGATTCTGTGGATTAGTACTGACCTGAGATGTAGTTCATTCCAAAAGGCATTACTACAGTGTTTTAGAGCTGAAAAATATTTTACCAGTGAATGTACTTATCCGTATAAGATAATGTCATGGTAGTATCTGAGGCATAACAGAATATTACCATTCATATTTTCAAATTTTGAGTTGTTTTTTTATGAAAGGTTTACTATTGAGGCTATGTCTACAAGGTGGTTAAAAGAAGGCTTGAAGTTTGCATAAACATACACAAGCAAAGCATCAGTACGCCAAGGCACAGGCAGTGGTTTAGGCAAGGCCACACAGTTCAGTGTGAGGTGACCACCTGCATTACAGGCTCCCACATAGACTGTGCATCCCTCATAAAGTTCTTTTCTGAAGCAGATGCACATACAACTCCTGTCAGTGTTTGAGCTGTCAAAACGTGAAGTTACTCCAGCTACAATCACAGTACACAGGAGGACAGGAGAGATCATGGGCAGTACAAAAATGGAGTAGCTAGCAAGTAGATTGCTTTACATTATTTTCGTTCTTAAATAGTAAGCACGTAATTTTAAAATAGCATTGGCACAGCTTAAAAGCCTAGACCTAAATCTAGCACAGTGATGCCCATTGTTTTGCAAATCTGACCAGTGAATTTAGTGATGGCAGGGGAATAACATCCCACTGTGTGGAGAGAATCCGAGGCTGGAAGGGAGGTGGCACAAACGAACTCCTCCACAGCTAGCAACATTTTTCCCATTGAAATGCAAGGTTGGTGCCTCTGTCCTGTCCCAAGACAATATACTGCAAGCAAAACTAGCTGAGACGTTTGCTGACCCGCTACCTCCAGCATGTATGGCCCAGGCTCAGGAGAGGAGCTGCCCAGCAAAGACCTGACGTGTTAGCACCGTGGCCAAGGAGCATGAAACTGAAACCAGGCGGGACATGGAAGAGTGAGTCTGTACTAAATGAATGAGACCTAGCAGTCATATGAAGCAAATCAAAGCACAATGAAGTAGAATGGATGGATAAAAAGAAAGTTGATAGTTTTTCTTACTACGTAGTCTGCATAGAAATAAAAAAAACCCAAAACATAGGATCATAAGGTATTTCCTGTGTTGCATTAGAAGACCATTCTTTTCTCTTCCAGAATTTACAGCAACTCCTTACAGTTTCTTTGTAAAAAATCCATCCTTTTACCTTTTCAAATGTAAGTTGCTTACATGCATAATATACAGTATGTTCTATGTTCTTAGTATTCACGTATGGGTTTTGCTGGTGAGAATTTTTTGTTTACTTTGATAACACTTTCTTAATTTGGAAATAAATCTAGCTTTAAATCTTTTCAAACAGAAAAACACAGTTCATTTACATGATTGTTCTCCCTATGAATCATATAATATACACTGAAAATCTGCTGTGGGGGAAAACTATTCTCTCTTTTCCTTTGTGCACTATAATATATCTGTTTCTGCAACAATAATTTAAAACTCCTAAATGTTGCTAATGAAATCCTCTATTATTACAGTTCTGAGAAAGAGATATTTAAATACATAGTTTCTGAAATGTATGGCCTTGGGAGATGTTAAAAAGGTGGCACTGAAATCTTTGAATTAGGAGAGGCAGTATTAAAAACAATATTATACATGAATTCTGCATGTGGGATTTTTTTTTTTTTTTACTAAATGCTCCCAAGATACAATTCTTTTCTTAGATGTGGTGGGATTCTCATAAGCAAAAAGCTCTCCAAAATTAGCCAGTCTTTGCCACCACAAATATATCCTTGTCTTAGTTATTCAGTCAACATTTCTACTTCTTCTAGCACCGGACACCTAGAGGCAGTGTAAATAAAGCAGATATGTAAGCACAGGGAGGTCTGGTAGGTCTCTGTTCATGGCTAAGACCCACACACTTAAGCTAAGCGCAGTGCAGTGAGGCTTTGAGTGGTTTGGAGGCACTTTATGGTCTGCATTGTGGTTACATGCTCAAGGTTAATGAATAATCAGAGTTAGGTGAAGAAGTTGTTACCACAAAATCGGACTGGCAGGAGCTCTTGATTTTCATTTGCCTCCTTTTATAGCAGGTGGTACAGTCTCTTTCTCAGTCACTTGAGCACTTTTACTGGGTAACATTCCTTCTAGTCTAGATGGAGGACATGTTGATATCGCACAATGCCTTTTGCTCTCTTCCTATGCCATCTAACAGTTTTCAAGGACTTATGTGTTTTCAGTAAGCATTTATGTTTGTGAGTAACTAAGTCTCTGCAGGGAGAGAAAGATATTTTTGTTTGATGGTGTACAGGAAGATGGAAAAAAAAGAGCAACTATTCCTGTGGATTACTCTTGACAATGTCATTAAGTAATTGTCTGAAGTCCAGGGAAAATGATTTTCTTTATCCTGATGGTCCCATGAATTACAAGAATTAGGTATTCTTGTAGAATTCAGCACATAGTTGAATGGAAATCAAATCTACTGTTCGATCTACCATCGTGCGTGGGCCTAAACCTAATATTTTTCTAAGCTATTCCATTTTCTTTACTCCATTATCATTGGTTCCTTCATTTGAAGCACTAAAGACTGACTCTGCCCCTATACTGTGCATAGATAAGTACCTTCTCTCAAAGGAAATGACATGGACTAGTATCATGATGGCATTCCTTCAGAAAAAATCTTTGCGATTTTCTAGTTATGTATAAACAGTTTTATAAATTGCTTATATTTATTTTGCTCAAAAGTGTTTTCTCAGGGATGTCTGAATGTATTTCCACTTAATAATATTTCTACTTAATAAGAAGTTGATTTAGTTTTCTACCAGAAAAACTTGGTACAATGAGACATACACAGCTGTATGTTCCTCTCTTACATATAGCCTTTTTGCATAATTGTTAAAGAATACACTTTTTAATTCTTTGTTACTTTAGCATCTTAAAAAATTTAGAAAGAAAAACAAGACTTATGACATTACAGTTTGAGTATGCACAGTGTTGTAAGAATCAGCTAGTGTATTTTTCTTACAAGCGGCTAAGGATACAGAAAGAAAATTTTATAGTGAACCAATAAAAATCCCTCTGTCAGCTTCCTCTGTGAGTTGCAAATGTATTGTACCTGTAGCAAAACTGGCCACGGCAAATTCCCATGTCATTCAAAAAATCATTCTAACACCAATTATTAAAAACATCTCTTAAATATTATCTTGAAAAGCTGAAGACCAAAGTTTATGTCCCTGAAATCTACAAAAGGAAAAGTAGATAGATTAGATATCTCTAATTGCGCTGTGGCTGCAGGGTTGCAGCTGGTAGGCCTGGAAATGAACCTGAAAATCTCTTTATATTTCCCCCTAAAATATCCACTGTTTGAAAGCCAATATATAATAACTGATGATCTGATAGTTCTCCCACCTTTAGTATAATTGTTTTATGAGCTGAAATACACCATGTAATCATCACACATACTCAGGATTGTCTCACAAAAATACCGTAACTGACTGTTTCATTCTGGACAGAATATTCAAGAATGTCTTCTCTTTACCAGACTTCCCAATCAGTTGTCTAATCCTTCAGGAAGACATCAGCTGATAAAACAGATTCTGAGTGGGAAAGTGTCTAACTGAATTTTAAAGTCCGTTCATTGCCAGTGAGAAACTCATCTTCTCTTATTTAACAGTAATGGACACTGGGCCTAGAGGGAGAGTAAAGATAAGAAAGAACTAACTCATCTGAATCTAGTCAAGGATAGAGATTGATTTTTTTCTTACATTAATTCTCATATACACATTCCACATGGCAAGTATAATGGAAAATAAAGGGAAAATAAGATTAGTTTGTGTAAGGTCTTCTAAATATAGAAAAGAGATAAATGCTGTTTTACCTAATTGTTAAAGACACTGCTAAAAGGTAATGATTAACCAATGCAGTGTGGTGAGAGCAATATAAAGTAGGTTAATCATCTGAAGCTCATGCAAGCCATGTTAGCCTCTAGTTAGTCTAGAGGCTAGTTTGAATTTCAAAAAAGACCTTAACAGAACATAGTTCTTTTCTGTTAAATAAGGATTTGGACCATCTAGAAATCAACTTTACCTTTTCTAAATTTATGTATAATCATCTGATCTGAGTTAGTAGCCTAAAATTGAGCAATGTGACTATTCCCCATTATCTCCAGAGAAGGCAGTGGTAAAGCTCCAAGTTCTGAGTCCTTGGTCCAAGATACTAAGTGCTTTGAAATTCTCATGCAGATAGATAATCTCTGCTAAATGAGAAAGCTTTTATGCTATGCTATGTTATATGTATATGCTCTCTGTTCCATGGGGATGTAAATCTATACTACATTAGTGAAGTCAATGTAGCTAATTTATACCATCTGGGCATCTGACACAAAAAAATAGCTACAAAATGATTTCCCAATCTAATATTCGTAGAGATGAAAAGCAAACCTAAGAGGAAAAAAATCCCATAATTCAACCCATGACCATATGTATAGAAAAACAGCATTTGTTTTCATGATTTTTGTTTCTACTTCTAGATTTTAAAAATGCCAAAACTAATTTTTCCTCTCACAATTTTTAATAAAGTGTAATACTGTAGGACTGAGGAGCTGAACTTTAGTGAGGAATAACAGACTACATTAAATCTAATTGATCTTAGGCAGCCATCAGGGATATTCATAAAAATGAGAAGTGACCTTAAAAATATTGAGCTCTTGCATTGTATTTGTAGGATGGGTGAATGTTCTCTCTCAACTCCCCATCCCTGTCACTCTTTCCTTTTAAAAATCTAACTTTTGCTTTGCTGAGAATATTACATCCTTCATTCGAAAATTAAAAAGAGCCTATTTATTAAAACAATAGATTATTTTACTTGTTTGTAAGCCCAACATGGCTCATTTTGCTTAATTGTATGGCTTCAAAAATTACCAGTTTTGTAAATTTTATATTAGTAAAGAAGCTACTGAACTCGCATAAATGACTAAGCTTCTTGAGCCAAAATATTTGTCTTGCAGCTTCTGTTCCTCAAAATCAAACTCAAGAAAACTGACAAAAAATGTAATCACAATTGAACAAAAAGTCCCACTACTATGCTCCTATTGAAACAAAATTGCTAAAAAAAATAGTCCACATTTTTATACTTGCCTATTAGACTTGAATGCCTCCATCATAACAATTAAGTTTGGGTAGTAATTCAGAGAGCTTTTGATATACTAAGTACTAATTAGAGTGTCTTCCTAATGAAAGTTACACATAAAGAAGTTAGTTAGTGGTTGAAGCTTCTGAATATAGAGAATAAAGGATGGGGCAGTTTAACAGTACAAGAGAGATGCTAGAAAGATAATTTTATACATACTAAAGGCAGTGTTAGAGATTTTCAGGGTTTTTTTAGGGAGGGGAAGGGAGAAGGTAGAGTAGTAAAATTCTGGTAGGAAAACACCTGAACATCATGAAGATTAGAACATCGCCTATACAAATGACTGTCACTTGTTTTAGAGTGCTTTTCTTGTTGTTTTTTTGTTGTTTTTTTTTTTTTAGTGTTTTTACTAGACTCAGTGAGCCAGCTCTTCAGCGTGTGTTTTGGATTCTGCTTTTCTGGAGAGCCTTACCATAATTTTCTCACAGGCATTTATTTAGTTAGTTAGTTATCTACTTTTTAAAGCTGAACTGCTTTAAACATTACAGGTTACACTGTCTTAAGTGTGTTTTGATTTTAAACTTGTGTTTTTGGGGACAGTGGGGAGAAATACAGGTGGCTAGGGAAGTTCACAAGTTCTTCTTCAAAGATTTTTGAAAGTCTTAGCGTTTCATCCTGATACTATTTTTCTAAGAAATGTTCTGATTGACTAAACTGACATCTTAGCAAAAATTAACAAACCCATTTCCCTTGGAGCTTCATGTCTAATTTAAAAGCACATTCATCTATAAGGCGCTCTGGACTCCAAAGTTGGTGAATCAGCCATGTATCTATTGCATGCGTAACCTTAGAATTCACAGTAGTCTCTGTATTAGATTAATATTTGCCCTATTTTCTAGAACAATGCCAGACCCAGACTGATGATGTTATCTTATTGACTGACCTTGCTTTTTTTTTGTAGCTGCCCTATTCCTTACATTATCTTTAGAAATCAAAAGCAGACATATTACAAAGCTTAAAGACATACACCTCCGTAGCTGATTCTTTTCACACCTTTTTGTAAAAAGAAATGTAATTGCCATATATTTTCAAGTGCCCAAATTGAGTTCTTCCATCTGATTTTGTGTTTCCTTCAAACTGCATTTTTTTAAAGAAGGAAAGAAAGGTGGAAAATTAAACAAGCTAGTTTGGATTTTATGAATAAACCCCCGAACCCCAGATTCTCAGCACACAGATGAAAATAAGTTGTTTATACAATACTTCTAAAAGTAACACAGGAAGCTTGAATTTCTTTCTAGAAATGGAGTGATTAGTGAACTGATATGAATTTTCTAAGAATGATATGTTAAACTGGCTTCATTTATGTAACGTCATTGAAAAGCTTCACACTGGCAGAAGCAAATCTTTGAGTAAATCAAGGTAAAATTATGACAGTGAACCAGTAAACAGGCATGACTTATTTCCTATTTCCTGTTTAGGTACTTATGTAAATTGCAACTCTCTCATTCTTCCTTGTAATGGTTGGGAATCACAAAGTCTGGAATGCATTTCCTTGCACAAATTAAGGAAGTTCCATGGTCTCCGTTTTACAGAAGAGGTGGAAGCCCAGAAGCCATCCAAGGAACCTGTTGCCCTGAGTCCTACTCACTGGCCTAACTCTGTTATAATTTAGACGTAACGGCTAACCCTGTCTTTGTCACTTTGAGACAGCAAATTCATTTTGAAAATATACATACCTACTTATTCAGTGCTATCAGGTGACATGAAAACATTATGTTTCTGCTTATTATTTCACTGATACCAGTTACCTTCCAAATAAGGTGGAACTTTTAAATTTAATTTCAGTGTGACCTGGACATGTGTGTTTCTAAAAACATTTCTGCTAAAAAGAAATTATTGATCAGATTAGTCCCACGTGTCAATTGTGATCAAAAGAATATCTAGAGACGAGAACCTCTTAATTAAATTGAGTGGGTATGATCTTAGTTTGAAATTAACTTCCTTGCAACCTTTTGGCCTTCCAGAACAGAACAGGGTTTGGTGGTCTCTGAAGTGTGCCTGAAGGCTTGGTTGGAGCTCTTGCCTCTTCTGCCCATTGCATTTATTTGGTCTTTACTATCCTGCACTACTATAAAACAATTTTCATTTACTACTCACCACAATAAAGATCAGGAACATTTAGTGTGACAAGCTTTACTGACAAATAGGCCAGTGCCTCTGTCAGGAGGAGGGCTGGAGGCAAGAGAACAGCAGAAGTGAAAGAGTGCAAAGACTGTTCACATGCAGTAGTTCTGACTCAAACAAACCATATATACCAAAGAGAAAGTGTCTGATCCAGTTTTATGAGCCTTTCTACCTTGTTAATTTGGTCAGCAAGCAACTTAATGATCCTGATAAATTTGTTTTCAAACTCCTATCTTGGCTGTGCTACTCACAGGAGAAGCAGGGAGAGAGAAGAAACAAAGCACTGCTCCTTCCTTCCTTCACACTCTCCAAACTGTTGTTTGCACCTTTGGTTCCCCTCCTGTGACTTTCATGATGGTATTCCTCCGCTGATCTCTTTCTATGTAGCACACTTCAAAATGTGATTTCTTGCATGTAACCAGGGAAAGGGGATACTTTGCATAAAAAGAATAAAATCAGAGAGAAAGATATGTTGAAAGTAAGTTTAGGACTTAATACGGAAGTTTGGAGGATACATCATGTAGGAGACACCAGGACCAAAGGGACCAAGAAAGAGGGAGTCTGAGGTTTAGATTACCGTTGCAAACTTCATCCAACTCAAAAACATATACCACAGATGGCAGCAAACTGGTAATGCAGGCACAGTTAACTTCTTACTAGCTACTGATTCTCTTTTTACATACTTGTTTATACATAGCCCATTTGGCCTTCATCAGCAGAGGCATCTGAGATTTGTAACATGAAGATTCATGGATACACGAATATTTAAGCTTATATTATTTTATCCAAACAGGTTTGTTCTACTTTAATCACAATATAACTAGCTTTCAAAATATGATATACATCTTCAGGAAAGACAGTGAGGGGGTAAAATCGGCACTAAATAAAATATTAATTGTATGCAAAATAAAAAAAAATCATATAGAGCAGCACATGAGGGTAGTCATAAAAGGAAAAAAAAATCACATAATTATTTAAGGCACGGAGATTAAACCAGCAAGCAACTAAATTAGTAATAGATATTGATATTTCTCAAATACTTGGTAATAATTAATATAAGATGATAAAAGACATTTCATAATAAAAAGGAATACAGAAAGGACTGTTTTTAAAGTATAAGTCAGCATAATGAGCTAAAAATTGAGAACTAAGACCCTTTTAATTTAACAGTAATTTTTACTCTACTTAAAAAGAGGCAGAAACATCAAATGACACATTTGAGATAGTTTTGCAGCTAACAATTGATCTGCCATACATATGAACAATATTCAGGGCAAAAGAAAATACAGCCTGTTGCACTACACAGTAATTAGCAGATTAATGAAATACAATAAGAGCTGTATTAAAGACCATGCCTAACACGAAACTTCCCATCTCAAGTAGCCAACTAGTATGATCAGTTTTCACAACAAACTACAGCATTTCTGGAGCACAGATTAGCATCAGGATGGAATCAATAATGCTACAATGGTGAAAAGAGGCACAGAATCAGTCCTCCTTTTTATACAAAGGATTATGAAAGGAATAAAAAACCATGGAAACTGTAAGCCTACTTAATTGTTCCATTGAGTTAAAAGATGTTAAAGGGATTAAAAATAAGTAACTACTTTTTTTTCAATCAACAAAGCATCAGGTGTTATTTAGTCTTTCATCCGGAAACTGGAGACCAGTTGGTTGGACATCAGCTATTGAAAAAATCATTGTGTGAAAATTAAAATGCCCACTGGAAAAGCAGAGTTCAATTAAACATAGTCTGCACAGATCAGTCAGAGAAGGTCATACTTTACTGACGTGCAGGAGCGCTGTGAAGATGTTAGTGCCATGACTGACGAAAGGAATTCAGTAGATTTATGATACCTTGATTTGACAAAGCCCTGCCTTCAGAAATTAATGTCTATAGAACAGCGTTAGGACACAATGGGTAAATGAGACTGATAGTTAAAAATAAGAGGTGGAAAAAATGCATTTGAAAGCTTGGTTTTTTTCAAGTTGTTTTTGGGAACACAATGCAAACATGGACTTGTTTCTGTTATGTAAGACGCTTTATAGGGACCAGCTGGGCAACCGCTTCTCATGGGAAAATAATATTGCTTTGTCCCATGCCAAAACCTGACACCTTTACCAAGACTTTCTTTGGACAAACTCACTTGTAAATTAACTGGTGTCTACCTATATTCAGCAGCTTTTGGAATGCCTGCCTGGAAGATACAGCAGTGTAAAATTATTTTTCATAAATGCTATCAGTGCCTGCTATAGAACAAAAAAATTCCTATACAAATATTAAGCTACCCGATACAACTTAGAAGAGCAGATCTAATACAGAATGTTAAGTTTTTGATATCACAGGGAAGGTGTCATCTTCTATGAAATGCAGCAGGTTTTCAGAGTAATTGCTTAAGAGATCCACATTAGAAGTTCTTTTAAGATTTCCCTGTAACTGAAACTTGTGTTATCACTGAAGTATTTAAGTTACATAAAAAAGAATATTGATATTTTCCTAGATGAGATTTGAGACAGTATAAAGAAGTAATCAGAATTATGAAAAAGACTGTCACAGTCAAAGTCAAACTGGGCTAGAGAATCAGAAATCATGAGTGCAAGAGATGAACTTGAAACTAGGATAAAGAATATCTAAAGGTTGGATAAAACATACATATCCACAATGATGGGACAGTATCACAAGATTCTTAGAATCGATTAAAAGTTTCATTTGTTTTTTCTGAACTTTTATTTCGCCTTGATCTGGCCTGAAGGGAAATTTTTTTCCTGCCTTTGTGAAAAGCATTTTCTAGAAGGGAGACAGCGTACCTCTTCTGGTTCATTTCTTAAAAGATGCCATGGTCCTTGGAGCTTTCAGCCCCACTGTAGGTACTGTACACACAGAGGGATCCTTCCCCAGTGAACTCAAGACTCCAGACCCTACCATGCTTTACTCTACTTCACAGCACGTAATGTGTAAACACTAGTCAGTACCCTGAACTCTGTATAGCTCTGAAAACTGAGATTTCCAGATGGCAAAGAAACTGCTCTGACTTGGTTAGTGAGACAGTGTTGTAGAAGCTAAAGGAACTACGGCAGATGGAGTGACACCCCTATCTGATTATTTCTGAGCAATAGGAAAGGTGTAGTTCAGGTATGGGCAAGCTTTGCAGCTCATTATCATTTTAACCAAGCCATTTTTATGTAAAGGTTTTAAAACAGAACCAAGTTACCATGGAAACTGATTGAAGCAGAGACTTACTGTAAATTCTTTTCTAGACAAGGATAACAGGACTGACAGGTGGGCTGTAAAAGGAAAATGAGCGCAATATAGAGTTAGGCATGATGGTCTGTTTTCTCTTCCTAAAAGTGTGTCTTTTATAGCTCTGCTTTATCTCTGCTATTTTCTACAGTGATATATTGAACATATTTTAAAAGAAGCTCCCACCCCAGTGAACCTTTTATTTTGTCATAATCTTATTTGCAAGGGGATGTACGTGTTCTAGAAAAAAGAGCTGAAGGGCAGGGCACTCCACTTATTTTCACAAATTATTATGTCTTGCCAGAATCATCAGGGAGGAAGAGCCATCACTCAGGAAACGTATTTGCATAAAGTGCCCTTTGCTGCCAATGTTTATATTTTGCTCCTGAAATATGCTCTGGGTACATTCACACCATAGCACAGTGTTCTCCTTGTACAATATGAAACAAAGTAACAAGGGAATAAAACGGTTTTAGTGAAGAAATACCCCTTTTCCCTTTCTCAAAAATTTTGAAAATCTACCTATTTGCTGCAATCCTATTGAAAGGCAAAATGATTTAGCTCTGTAAATACCTTTCTTAGTCTGACGGATGATGGTAAGAATAACAGTGATTAGAGCACACAGACCCCAAAATCTGGTGCCAGAGTTTTAAGAAGGGAAATTGGCAGAGAACGAACAACAGCAGAGCACGTACCTTTCCACTTGGAATAGTTATCTGTCAGCACTAGAAAACATTTCAGCGTATGAATATGCAATATCTTTCTTAAATCTGTGCCGGATGTTTCGACCTGCTGTGCTTCATTTCAGAATCTTGTGTTATCATTAGAGAAAAATAGTTCTCTTTTCCAATATAATTTTCTAGCAAAAGGAAGGCGGAAGAAGGGGGAGATTCTTACTTGAACTCATCCTGATACTTTTCTAGCCTGAAGTTTCTGCTTCTTGGTTCCAGCTCCCAGCTGGAGCTGTGTTTGTAACAAGCCCTCCTGACATAAGCCATAAAGGAATTTTCCTCTGGATTTTAAGAGGTTTGCTGTCATCAACAGTCATAGTTGGTCCCAGTGCACTAGCATCACAATAGATAGTCACCTTTTCCAGCATGTTTGCCTTACAGCTAGAAGTAATGGCAACAGCTGGTTTTGTTGTCAAAAGTAAATATACTTCTCACCTTCAGTCTCTGCCTTCCTCAGCACTGTGGGGGTGGGGACACGACAGATGGTTCCTGCTAACTAATCACAGAAAGCTTGCTATTTGGTGTATGGTATGAATTTCCAGGCAAATAAGAATGCTTTTCATTTAATATCCTCCCTGTGAAAAGCTGGAAACCTTAATAAAATGTGGCATTCTCTAAGGAAACACATATTACCTGTTAAAGTATACAAAGATGTGACTAATTGCAGAACTCTGCGATAAATGATGCACAAGTTAACTGTTACTTGTCATAAGTGAATTTTGATAACTGTGTTTATTATACGTAAAGCTTTCTGGCAGTGAGACAAGGGGAAACATGGAGCCAAATTCTGCTCTTTTTAGGCTAAGTTCATCTTTGATTCAGGGCTCTGTTCACTGTACTATATTTGCGCGTCTCTGAGCCACGGAAGAGTGCCAGTCCAGGCTGAGAGGCAGGCAGGCTTATGCGGGGGCTTGTGCAGTCCTTGAGATGGAGCACTCAAGGACTCCATGCATTAAAGGGTAGAACCACTTTCATCATTTAAAGGAAGCCATTTTAAGTATTTCTATGCCTTTTGTCTTCATTCTGACATAAATACTACTGGAAAAGGGACAACAAATTCATCTATTTTCCTTCTCAAAAAAATAAGTTCCCTGTAAATGTAGAAATTATTTCAAAGATACGCTTTTAATTTTAGAAAATATGTCCCATGAGTCTACAGTTTAATTCAATTAAAATTCCTTGGCACCATTATATGTTCTCAAATTTTAATTATTTTTCATACCTGCTTGTATGATAAAAATATGTCATTTCAAATAATCATGATCAAATTCCCCATACGGGTGTTTATAACTATCTTAATTAAGGAAGTCAGAGGATTAGAAATGCGAATGTTGGGAATAGCTAAGTTCATAAAACAGGACAATACAATTTTAATTTACAAACTCTTGCCTAAAGGCATGATTGTTCAAAAGCAAAGGCAGGGAAACGAGGCACAAGAGATGGAGGAGGGATTGTTAGGAATTGGGAAAAAGCCGAGAAATAAGTTCCGGCAAAAAAAAACCACCAAAGAGTGATAAAACAGAAAAGGAATCAGACAAACCTCCTGTAAATTGCGATTTAGAAAATTGCCATTTACAATATAAGGATAATTCTTGCAAGCCTCACCAGAATTCTGTGAAAATCACTGAACCCTGCACAAGCGTCTTAGGCACCTTGTTGTAAACTCCAAGATCGGGCCTAAAAGAAAACAGATAAACGCTGCAGCTAAACTAGTCTGTGGCACTTCTAAATATGACTGGTCACTCTGAAGGTGTTGCTTGGGCTTCCAAAGGACAACTTGCCAAACATTAGTAGTTCCTGTTTCTCATAAGCCCATGTGGTTTGTGTTGTAAGACACTTCGATTATTTCTCTATGTTTGTGTTGCCACATTTTTTTCTGAAAAGAGTAATAATATAAATAGATTTCGTACATGGATTTACGTGGTCAGCAATATAAAAATAAGGCAGTAATCACATTCACAAACTTCTTATATCAGAGCTTGACCCCAGGTTTCTCTTTGCTCTATCTCTGTTTTCGTGGAAGACAAAAAGAAGAGTAATTAAAAAAAGTCTTTCATTTATCCATATGTAATTCACGGATATTTGTCAATGCAGGTTTATCAATATACAGTCTTCACTGATTTCATATGTGACGAAGAGGCAAGCAAACAGTGGAGAACGGCAGTAGATATGATGCAGATATGCAAGAAAGAAAAATTAAGGACAAAAAGACAGAGCAGTTTCTAAAAATTCAGGTAAGGAATTCAGGTGATTATATATTAAGTGTATATTGTACAAAGAATTGTATCAAATAGTTTATGCTTATCTTTTCCTTCCTAGTATTTCCAAGAATTACTGCAATATGTGTCTATGGACATCTGTACGCACACACACATATACTCTACTTACACCCACTCACACAATGAATTTCCTTTTTGAGCAAAATTGCCATTACATCAGTACAAATATTTACTATACTGGTATTTCACATTTCTTTCAATAAAATCCATTTTCTGTATTTCATTTTATTTTGTTTAAATGAAACATTGTACTATTTCCTACAGAAAACCGACAAGCGATATTTTTACAAAGGAGTAAAAGAGAGTTGTAGTGTGTGTGTTACTGTTCTTTCTCAACAAATCAGTTTGAAGTTGTCAAACCTTACATTATCCTGTCCTACTACTGATCTCTTGGGGCATAACATGCGCACTGTGGAAAAGCAACATGTATTATGACCTACCTCCCCCTTCTTATACAGTTGACAGGTGGAAAGTTGATTTAGAGCTTGAGCACACTTCTATTTCCTAAGCCTGACTAGAGAGGAGTAAAAATATATTTACCAAAGAGCAAAGCCAGAGGAACAGTCAGCAACAATTCCTCCTTTGCTCCTCTGCTCCCCTGGCTGTGCCACTTGTAGAGACGCAGTGGGAGCAGTAAACATGGTGGAGACTGTACATTCTCTACAGCCTAAAACAAGCTGTAACTGCATGTTACATGATGCAATTGTTCATGACAGAAACATGCTCTTCATTTCTTTGATATACTTACTTTTAGAATAGATTGAAGTTACATTTTTGCCACAAGCATAAGATGGAAAGAAATACTCATAACTAAACATTACATGTCCAACATTTCCCTATCTATCTGCTTAATCCTTACCTCTCCCTTCTACTCACAAAACTAAAGCTAACCTCAGACGCTGGTATACCAACACATGTCAACTATTAAGAAACGGTTACTTAGAAGGTTTCACATTCCTGAGTAACGTCATCATCTTATCGCATCCATTTAGCATAGCCGCAAAATAGAATTCCCTTTAGAGTTTGGCCTTGTAGAAGTGCATTAACCCTTCTACAAAATGTTATGCTTACGTTTAACTTTCACAGAACGGCATCTAATGCTTCCAGACAGCATGTTTCAGATGACTGACTCCAAACCTATGGAAATTCACTATTGAAATAAAACATTTCATGAATTCCCAGGACCTCTACAGACATTAAAACCAACCAAACAAAAATCCTCAGTCAAGCCTCCTAACCACATAAAACTCATTATTAGTTTTCCATCGTATCAATTTTGTGTTTCACAATTCATGATAAAGCAATATTGTGTTCATGCTAACTTCTTGCAGTTTGGTAAGATTACCACACATTGAGACCTTCTGCCTATTCCTTCGCACGTTGTTGATTCCTGCAAAATGACAGCTCCTGCGCTTATGTTAAAAAAAAGGCTCAGAGTATCAGCAAGGATGCCTCTAATGGGAGAAGCAGCATAATACAGCTAGAGTTACTCTAGGACATGCAATATTCATCAGTTACAAACTTGGGAATGTCATAATGTAAAAGCTACATGATAAAAGATGCTCTGTGGTGTTACAGCTGATTCCATTTGCCATATGGCATGTAATTATTTTGTATTACCTTGGGGAGTGTGCTAAAAGTGAAAGTAGAACAGAACACACTCAAGGTGTATAGAATAATAAGCACAAATTGTATAGTTCTTAATTATAGCAATAAGGTCTGTAACTGAAATGGAGATGGAACTAAATATGAGAGTCGAATGTGTGCTACACTACTCTCCAGCTACTGAAAAGTAATAAACTACTATCAGGAATATTTAAACAGGAAGAAATTACCAGCCACCATATGTAAAAGCCTACAGACAACCTCAAAGCAGGCTGATGCAAAAGTCAGCAAATGGTATGTGCCGTGCTACGCACATTACCATAATATGGTTTTACATCAAAAATACAGTTCTACATGGATAGGCTGGAGAAAACATTAAATCAGTAATCTCTAAAAATGAGAGTCCATAAGCACAGCTATAATAAAATCATCAAATGACTGATTAGAACCATAGAGTGGAGGGGAGTATTTGCTGAAAACAAAGTAAAACAATCCTAAATTAATTGTGTCAGTTTTGATACCAGGATAAGTGAGCTCTTCACAGGGCCTAAGAAATCCCAAAACAAACAGCACCTCCAAATTTAAAAAGACTTTCCTTTTACAATATATCAGAATCCATAAGCAGGTTATTATTAAAGTTGCAAAAATTTAGCCAAGATTTGCGGAAAGTAGGTGCAATGAAAAAAGACTGTTTTTCAATGTGGCAGTATTTGCCTGCAAATTCAATTCTTCCCATGGCAGTAAATCGAGCTTCACCCCTCCCACCCTGCAGTGCCATCTTTGGAGGTGTAGTCTGACTCTGAAGCAAAATCCAACCAAGGTTAGATCATTCTTTGGGAGCTATTATTCAGTCACCACTTACAGTTTAAATGACAAATTTTGTGATACCAAATAATGGAAGTGTACAGGCTTGCTGGTTTTTTAAATAGTTTGGCTCTAAACACCATAATCCATTAGATGAGGCATTTCAAGATCTCTTACAGGAACAGAATATTTTAAAATTATTCATGCTAATTGTGCAATACTTCAGATGACATCTTCAAAGCTATCATCTATTCAAGTGTTCAGTTTGAGCAGCCAAAAAGTAGAAGATTGTTCCCTTTAGCCAGATCTTTAGCAGGACTAAATCAGAGAAATTCTAGTAAACTTTCAATATTTCCTATTATGGGTTATGCATTTTGCTTTCCCATTAGTTTTTACTGGCTATTATGAAGATAACATTTATTTATTTTTTTTGTAAGTCATTCGAGTGACTCAATGTCATTTAAAGATAACAGAACCTCACAGTAAAATGAATAGAGGATCATGGCTCTATAGTCCTTGTAAGCTTTGCCCTCCTTGCCCTCACTACCAAAACCCACTGGGGACAGTTTACCAATCTCAAGGTCTGACACTGCACTCGTTCACATTTGTAAATACTTGCAGCCCCGTGATGGCAGGAGAGGCTGAACTGCAATTGCTGTGCAAATTACTGCATCCATTTCCATTTCTCAGCTAATGTTAACACCAACTCGTGACACATTTTCCGCTGCATTATCAAAATCGATGAAGTTTTCACACATTTCAGTCTGAATGCCACTTATGGTTATTCCCCACATAATCTTCTGTTCCAGCTATAAAAAAGGCTGATGCAAAAATGACTGATGTCACTAAATGAGGTTTATTATTCAATGAAAGACAAGAAGAGGAAAGGAGGGAGGGAAGGAAAGAAGGAAGAAAAGGAGGAAGGAAGGGAGGGAAAAACCCAGTTCTTGCTATTGTACTCAAGGATGGTTTTCCCTTTCACGTTAGCAGGAATCTTGAATATGTGTTAACTGACAGCTCAAGTTTAAAGACTCCATCTTGTAAACATACTTGCTGAATTAGCAAACATTTGTCTATTACTATCTTCTTTAAAGGAAAACTATGTATTATTACAAGAAAGAGTAATATTTGTATCTTTTTTCCTTCTAAGAATGTATTCAGTTCCATACTAATGAATGATAACTCGTGTTTGACAGAATTAGTGTTTACCTTACCCTAATAAATTGAGAATTTACAACTACATTTTAAATACTTTGATTTCTGTTATTCTGATAAACTCTGTTACCTTGACAACAAGCATAAATGAATGCATTATTTCATGATAAATTTTCAGTGCAGCAGTTTTAAATTGGTAATGGAAAAGTAACTTTTAAAAACATACTCAGTAATTTCTTCTGAAAAGAAAAAAATGTTTAATTAAATATCAGACATGGAATATCAGTATGAATTCTTCAACAAAATCTTACCATAACATGGTAATTATTACTACTATTAGTTTTTAATAAATTTACAAAATATTAAAGTTTCACATTGAGAAACTCGGGAAAACAGGAAGAAAATAATAAATGGAAGAGTTTAGGAGTTAACTCAAGGAAAGAATCATGTTCCAAAGTTTTCTCAGGACAGACAAAGTTTTTTCTGTGAGTTCAATTCATTTAGGTGGTTAATTTTTTTTTAATTAATTGATCATGACTGTATTATAGTATAATACTGATTATATTAGATGTGTACACTTTCAAAGTCTTAATTTAGTTTAAGAAAATGCAGATAGGCCAAAAATTTGGTATGCTTCAGAGGAAGAACGTTCAATTATATTTAACAGGAAAATCATAAGTATTTTTATCTAACCACAGTTTTTAAGTAACCAAGGGGTGAATGATGACAATATCTTAAGAGAATTTCAGAGAGGACAGAATCTTAAAGACAGGAGCTATTGAAGTAGTACATTGTGCATTATAAAACCATACTGACAGCTACACACCCCGTTTTTAGTGAAAATGCAGTATGCAAAATTTGGAACACTGGTATATAAACTGGAATAATAAAATTGTTGGTATCTTCAACCTCCAACTTTCAATTCCAGAGGCACTGATACACTCAATTTTACAAACACACTTCTACTTGAAAACTTGAAAAAGAAGCAACTGCCCCGTGCTTTGGAGGTGCCTAAGACCTAGCTAAATACAACGTCTGTATCTATTTTAGGGCTCCTTTTGATATGTATTCAACTGTCAATTCTCATATGCTTCTTCCAAAAAGATACTCTGCTGGATATTTGCAGTATATTATGAACAGATGTTATTCCTGCTCTGCTGATTCATGTTAGAGGACTTGTATCTTTGATGGATTATGAAGAGTGGATGAAACCACAAGTGAACAACACAGTATAGCAAACAAAATACTTAGGATTTCACTGCTTTTTCTAAATGAAGTTATTCACAGCAGATTATAGACTGGTGTTTCCACAGTATTCTAAATCTATGTCTTTTTACGCTATCAAAAGCTGACAGACTCTCAATGTAAATGACTGGCAAAGTCTCACATCCTGATCACCCAGCATGATCTGTGTTTGCTGTAGTCCAGGAGAAACTTCAATATCATTTGAGAGTAAGGACCACAATATGCCCTTAATTGTCCAACAATGTTATTTGTAATATCAGGGTTTTTCAGGTGTATAGTAAGCAGAATCTATTTTGCAAGCATGGCTTTCTAACTGCGATGCCCACATTGCACGTTTGGCCAATCTGGTCACTCGTACAGTATGGAATGGTTTCCTATCATTCTGTTCCCAAAGATGTACGTGTATGTTTTTGATATACTGTGTAGGTCCCCCCCAAAAGAAAACAATTATTTGAAGTAAACAACAGAATCTGAAGAATGAACAAGATTTAAAGTATAGAACGATGTGTTCCGAGTGAGTTCATTTTGTTTGAATGCTCAAGTACCACAATGAAGGCGCTGCCACCCTTATTTACACCCTCATCTCCAACAACACTTCATCTCCCGCTCAAGCCTTCATCCTAAAAGTAACATTAAGTGCTTTCCTGGAACAGACTAGTGAACTACGTGCTCAGATGATCTCTATAATTTCTTATTTTTAAAGCCATATGACTCCAATAACATAATGCTAGCAATAAATTATGTTATAAATTGTCCATAACTGTATAGAAAGAAACTTGCAAGGTATCTAAGTCTCCATCAAAATGGAATGAAGTGGGAGAGCTTTTTTTTAAACTAGAAAATACAAGACTGAACATTGTGCTTAGAATAAAAATCGCCTTTTGTAATTCTTTGCTTACCCCATCAAAGGACCATCTGATTTCTATGAAGTGAGTTAAAACGTAAAAGGTATCAATTCCTTTTTGCTGTTTAGAATATTATTGAATTTTTTTGACATCACAGATGACAGTAAATGTGATTAATGGCTGTTGATAATTGGAGTTTCATTCCAGTGGTTATTGCTTGTCAGTAACAATTAATAGCTCAAAAAAAAACCCCCCATTCATTCCACAATATTAAAAATGATGGCTTCTGGGAATTATGCTAAACTAGCACTTTCAATTAGATTTTGAGTTTTATAGTATATTGAATAACAGTTTATGGTTTTATAATAGCACTGATGGTTTATTGTTGTATGGTAATCACTCTCATTACATGTATGTTTATCTGGAGAATTACAATTTTATAGTCATCATATTAAAAATAGTCAGTTGCAAGTTACCATTTCTTTAAAAGTATAGAGTGTTTTGGTCTTGATCAGTAAAGATGATTTTGAATGTCAGTTATGTAGGTTTTGTCCCAGTATTTGATAGGCAAGATGCAACGGTTAAGGGATGCAAAAAAGTTCCTCAGTATCAAGCACCAGCTGGTATGGCATGTGGCACAGCCACCAGTTCTGCAGTTGACTGGGCTGTAGATGGAAGGCAGTAACTGTCTCATCTGATCATTTCCAGAGTGGTAGGAAGAGAGGAGGGGAAATCTTCAATAAAGGAAAAGGTACTAATTTTGGAGAGTCACTGAGAAGCAGCCTCACCTGTGGCCTTTTCTTCTGTAAATAACTTCCTGCAGTCAGAAGGAAAACAATAAACAACCAAACAAAAAACAACAGAAAGGGAAAAGGAATCAAGGACTAGCACAGAGGACCACACAGGGGACAGAGAAAGAGTTGTGTTAGATAAAGTAAGATAAAGTTGATTGAAAACATCATCTGAATCAGGACAAAACAGCACATAGAGTTTGATATGAGAGACTATTCTTTTCTGTGACAACATTAAACTTCATAGAGAAAATTTTTAAGTTTCTTAACTGAGAAACCAGCAGGCTCTGAAGTTTAACATGCTCACAAGATAAATCTTGAAAATATAAGTATACTAATAAAAATTCTGGCCCTCAGGAATTCAGCGCATTTCTAATGTTGACATCTGTATTGTCAGGATCTGAGTCATAGATCATTTAATAAAGTTCAACAATGTGGAAAACGGAACAGTATGGAGAAAGAGCTTTATGAAGTTAACTTCTTAATTAGCAAGGCACATACTGATTCCACTTGCATAAGTACTTTTGCCTAAGACTCTCCTTGACTTTGATTTTTTGATGCAGAGAATACAATTTCTATGAGAATACTCTAAATAGATGTTTCTCCTTTGTCTTTTATTCCAATATGCTCTTAAAATTTACTGTTAATTTTGATTATTTTTCTAATTTAATCTTACTTACAAACATTATCTAATGAATCTCCCAAATGAAGAAAATTCTGGTAATTGAATCTTGTAATATTCCTACAGACAACAAAGTTATCCTAGTGTAAAACAAGGTAAGATAAGAATCTGTCCCATGAAACACTGAATTATTTTAGCAAACTAGGTTAAGGAAAAAGTCAACAATAAAATGACTGTGATAATTTTAACGAAATTCCAAGTTAAAACTGCAGCCCATTACACGTTCTATTTAATATAATAATTCTCCATCAATTAATGATCATTTCCAAGACAATGCGAATCTCTGATTGAAGTCAATGAGAACAGAAGCAAGACCTTTCTTATTACTACTAGATTAGTTTGTGCAAGTTTGCAAAAGCAGAAAATTACTGCTGGTTATAGGGCAACCTCAAAAGGTGTATTTGTTCTTTTCATTGGAAAAATCACTATGCAGGAAGTTTGGATGATTATACAGAAGTATGTCAACATTTTTGATTTATTTTAATCCCAGCCTTCAAGCCATCTCTTCAGAACTATTTTTTCTTACAGTTTCATGATACTACTATTAGTTATTTGTTATATATTAGCACCTAACAGCCCTAATTAGTATTTGTTCAACTATGGCAGGTGCTGCATAGACCACAGTGAGGCCAGGTGCAGAGTAAGATGGGACTAAATACAAAAAATAACTAGCTTTGCAATTCCCAAGGTAAATTTTGGCCAAGTGTAGGTTAGGTGTTTTTTTAGAACAACTGTTTTTCTAATAATTTCTTTTCAATTCCCAATGTTAATTTGGAAAATAAAGCAACACCAACAAAAAAGCCACTGAATAAATTCACAATTATGATGTAAAACATCATGATAAAGAGAACAAAGTACGATCTCTGTATGTCAGGAATCTGATACAAAAGGACAACAGAGTTAAAAAATGCAATTCGGCTCAATTCTTTGATCTACCTAATCTAATAAACCTTTAATCTTTCTATTGTAGAACACAAGTTAGGGCATTGCAATGCCTCTAGATCCAATTCTAATTTCTTATTCAGACAATAATTTTCACTCCTCAGTAACTCTCACATTTGATAATACAAACAAAAAGACTCACACTGTGTATGTCCCGTATCCAGCACTGAATTTATCGGTTGAAGGTTACTTATATTATGAGTGAAGAGTTTATTTTGCAAGAGAAAAATGAAGATTTTTCTTCTTAATTTTCTGAATGCTTAAACATTGAACTTTTGTTCCTTTCCCCAAAACCCATACTTCTCATTCCTTCTGCGACATTCTTAATAATTTTTTAATAGCAATGCTAAAACACATTATGCTGCTCAATGTCTTGAAGCCACAAGGATATTCAGCCTTCTCTGGAAGAGAGACCTTTTCACTTGCACTCTGTTTTTAATTCAGCTCAGCTACATACAGGAAAATTGAGCAATAAACCATAAAGTCAAGAATAGACATTTTTTTCTATACGTATGCAGGGTTATGTTACTTGAAGTCAAAAAAAGCAGTGGTTACTCGTCACCTGAGAAGACCAGATATTGCTAAGATTCTCCAGCCAAAGATCTCACGGTCAGTTAAATATACGTTAAGATCATAAAAAATAGCTGTATCCTCATTTTCTTCAGCACAGCATTACTATTAGGAGTGTGTGAACTATTTATAGGCTTCTTAATCAATTCAGTCACTTCTGAATGGTGACCCTCAAAAAACACATAGCATGAAAGAGCTCCAAGAACAGAAATGTAAACTTTGAAGTAAGTTTCTCTAATGGGAGAAAGCTTATATTCTATTTGCTTGAGGTTATACAAGCATGTTTCTTAACTCAGTCAATTTTGAGTGATAAACAAAGGGAAATTTCCTATGCTGCACACACACCCCAGGGCTCTGATTAAACTTACTAAGTGCCCAGTCCAAAAAAGAGCAACATGAATAACCTTCATTACAATGTTCCTCCTTAGGAGATGAAGGTATACTGTAAAATTTTTGCTCTGCAATCAGCAAGGGGCAGCATATTCCTTTGTGGAGGAAGTGATTCAGCCACAATTTCCACAATCCTGATCCTGGTAGTCTTGTTCTTGCTGCTTCCTACATCCTCACGGCCACCTGCACAGAAAGAGGAACGCAGCGGACATGCAGAGTCTGCTTCGGTGTGTGCCATGTAGGACAGGAACCCAAACGAGGATCAAAGAGAACCTCTCTTCCCTGGTAACTGCCGCACCATAAAAGAAAGGTGCATTATTTCTCTTTTAAGGAGTGATGAATAATTAGTAGTGTCACTAGATAAACTTAAGCAATTGCTATAGGATAGCTAGGCATGCTATATGATTGCATGCCATCCAGGTCTCCTGTTCTTCTACCTATCCCATTCTCAAAAGGATGGATATGAACCCACGCTTAAGGAATGGTTTGGGCTGTACACCACCTCCCTGAGTCATCCCAGTGCTGTATCATATGAGGAAGTTGGCCCCCCAGCACACACACGTGTATTTCCATATATGCACACTATAAAGTCTCCTGGCCGCTGGACAGAAATCCAGATGATTTTATTAAATGGTACTTCCTCTAATTTTATGCTTCTTTCAGCCATTCAGTGTATTTGATAATGAACCTAAAAAGTATTGAGGGACTTGAAATAAGTATCCTGAGTAAAATCCAGTGCCTTGAAGTCAATTGAAATTTTGCCATTGCCGTAAATGAGGCCAGAATTTCTGCCATGGTCCTAAAACTGTTTCCATTAAGAAATGCAGCCTATTTTAGTTGAGCATTCCTTACCAACCCCCATACTCTTATGCACGATGAACCTGCAATAATAATTTTACTAGAGTTTAGTATCACAGTTATTGCAGTGTCATTTCAGTTACATTCATTGCAATCATTTGCAGTTAAGATGCAACTGGTAAAAACGTTTATCCAGAGTTTTCTGGAAATATCATATAACTGCAGATCTTCTCCCTTAATACTGCTTCACAGTTGTGATCTCCACCTGAGCACACCCTGATTTCCAAATGACAATGTCAGTTTGCTTTCAGTGTCTGAGACAGTACACTAATGGGTATTCAGTGGTGTGGAAGACACCTTTATAGTTGCGTGACTTTAAACACATCTCTTTAAAAGAGACGTTATTACTACAACTTGGTACATTAGAAGGGTACTTTCCCTTACGAGTGCTAGTTTCACCTTGAAAATTCACTTTCTCGTGCTCGTTTAGAATCAGTAAATATGAAGTTCAGACTTCGTATTCTGTCTAGTTATCAACCATAGTAAGGTTGTGCATATGGCGTTGTGATGTGATTCAACCTCCGTATTAAATTTGAACTTTTTCTCCTGGCTGCAATTATGGTATCTGGTGTATGTGTTTGGGGTGCGGGGGGGGGACATATTGGAAAACTTATGTTAGTTAGTCATCATAGTTTTAAGTTATTTTTAATTGATTTTATTGTTGAACAGGAGTCTTTTGATTAGGATTCTTTAGAGATACTCCACCTTCACCTTCTGATAGTCTTACAATTGCTGTGAGTAACGTTGCTTTTTTGTTGCCTTCCTTTTCTCAGAGTCTCAAATGGTGGATACAGAGCCATTTCAAAGACTTAGATTTTTCTGAATGATGCATAGGAACACTTTCTTATTAGTTAAGATGGTTTGGGTACAAATGTTTTTTAATAGGGAAGCACGCTGCAAAATACATATTGGTAATACAATTACTGTTTTCAAAATGTAGTATTTTATAAAACACCTCCAGGAACTAGACAATTCTCTAATAAAACTCCAGGGGAACGGGAAAGCCAGTACATCTGGGCAGAACGGGGAACGTCAGAGCCTCATTAGCTGTACTTTCTGGGTTCAGATTCTAGCTTCTGCATGCCTTTCTACTTCTCAAGTACCCAGCAGTTTTAGTGTGCCTTGGGTCATTAGATAATTAAAATATGCATAAAATGCATCATAACACGCACGCAAAAATTTAGAAGCCAAAACCCAAAACCCAGCTGTTTGCTGGTTTGAAGAACTGTTTCTTCTTTTTTTTTTTAATATGAGTAGCACCTGTAAGTACTGAGATGAGCAAAGCCAAGGAGAACATAAGCTATAAGCAGAAAGGAAGAATAGGCCATGCAAATACTCTTTTGTTAGAATGAAATAGAGGTTGTCTTTGTATGTTTTCTGAACTCAGACAAAACTTTTGCTGGAAAGCTGTCACTAAAGCATTAGCTACTCCATCTTTTCAGGGCATCTTGTGTCTCTGTCCAGAAAAATACTTATATTATTATGGAGTGAAGTGGGAATAAATTCCCCCAACATGCTATGCTCAGGAAGACTATGTTTAACATCAGAGATGAAGATCATCTTTTACCTTTACACAAAAAGTTATGGCTTTTTAGAGTTTTGGGATTTTCTGCTTATTTACTGATTATATGTGTATGTTATGACTGTAGCGCTGGAGAGTTTAATCTGGTTACTAGAGGAAATAAACAAAATTAATATTTTACTGCTGCTATGTTTACTCTTGCACTTTGTGACTTTATTCCTGAACTTCACGAGAAGCAGGAGCGTTTTAGTCTACAGTGCCTTTGTTAAAAACTCTCTCTCGTCTGCCTTTGCCTTACATAAGAAAAAAATAAACTCAAAGAAGAGTTTGGGTACAATTTTCAACAGAAGTCTCATCAGTATTTGCTATAATTTCACAGCAGGAAAGACCACACAATTATACTAAGAAGTCTCCTACAGAGGTCTATATCAGAGCTGCTATTTCCACAACATTGTTATGCTTATCAGGTGCATGGATTTCATACGTTTGCCTTCTCTGACTCATTCTTCTTAACTTCTATAACTTATGTTTAATAAGCAGGCAAAAGCTCCTCCGAGCTTTACTAGCAGGAGATAATTGTTCTATACTCTCTGCAGTTTCCTCTCCAGCACTATAACATACATGAGTTGCTAATGGTTAATTACTTTGTGCATTTGCAGTTTGGTCTCCTGAGGAGTGAAATTAAATGTGGTTTTAGCCTAGGAGAACATGGACTCAAAACACAGACACACTTAAAAGTTTTTCTGAACACTAGTCAAAGCTGTTCCTTGGCACACGGGACAGGGAGTTGCAGGCCTGACTTTTATTCCAGGTGGCAATTGACTTGACATTCGCTGATTGCATCAATGGCCAGAACTACTTCTTTGCACCTAACATTGACGAGCGCCCTTTCCTCTCAATGAAAAACCGTTTATTCCGTGCTGCGAGAGGCTGTACATACCACTATAACTAAATGATTCAGTAATTCAAGAAAGTAACTCATTCTATCTGAATTTTGCTTACAATTGCCTGAAACTAACAGTCTTGGCAAGAGACAACTAACCAGCCTTGGAACACTGTCAGTGCTGGGAATGTAACACTTGAATTCATTCATCCTGGAAAGTTAAGGAGTGCATTGTCCTCCTTTGCCCAGACTTAACTGGACAGCTAGTATTTAAATGAGCACTCTGAAGAGAACAATTGTGCTTTGCTCATTTTTACTAGAAATATTGCTGATCCCTATGTGCATTGTGTAAATTATGCCCAGATATCTTGGAAAGTATGATAAACAGAACTGTTTGGAAATACTCCAGTGAAAAGGTTTTCTCAAGAAGATTTGTTTTCATAAGCCAGAAGTATCTTCCTGCTGCATGTTGGATGTTATGAATTCTCACTGAATGGAAATCAAATTGATAGGATCCCTTGCCTGGACTCCTGACAGGTTGTCCCAAAAGATTCAGAATTTTTTCAGATTTTTTTAGTTGTGAGCAAATATGATGTTCTGCAAAAAAATTGGGATCAATTCTTGCAAAATAATAAGCTTTTTAAGGCAACTTGTTTTCTCTTTTCATGTGTGGTTCCCAAAGTAACTTTGAGAATGAGCTCTAAGAGGTACTTTAAATTTCAGAAAGTGACGACGGCCACTTAAGGTCTTCATAATACTGCAAGCAACTGCAGTTATGTCAGCAGCATACAACCAAAAAAACCCCAACAACCCCAAACAAAAGAATTCCAAGATGCTTTTTCAGATACAGAACTAGAGCAACTTTCTAGAAATAATTGTGTGTTTTGTCTGCTTTGGTAAATTTACCTGATACGCTTATGTCAGTTACAAATTGTTTCTACTAGGGAGTAGACTTTATCTTATGATTTGTATGACTATCGGTAATGATAAAAACCCAGCAGAATAAAAGGCTTTTTTTCTTACGCTAGATAGGGAGCTTAATTAGTATTAATTTAATTCTGAGAGCAACTCTCACTTTGTCTCCCTTATTTCATAGAAGAGCTGCTGCTGAGATGTTTTGCCATCTTTTTCCTTGTCTATAATTCATTTGGATTTGACTTTGATGAGAGCTCTTCCTCTTGAACTCACAAAGAGACAAGCTGGCCCAAAAATTATTTCCCTTATAACAGAAGCAAGCAAACAGCAACCCTCAAATCAGAAAAAAAAAATAATCAAAGGACATTAGTTGTTTTTTTTTTTTCAACTAAGAAAAGGAATATGTTTGAGGGAAATAGACAAGTTCTGAGATATTTTAAGGAATGTTTTAGCCAGCTGTAATAAAAGAGCTGACATAATATTTTTCTCTTTCTTTGAAATTCTTCATCTTCTCTAATGCAAGGTTGCAAATACCAGGAGAAGGACTGCACAGTAATTTATTAGTGTCCAGAAACACCTGAGTTCGCCATATGATTCTTCTACAGACAGTTACATTTCTGAATTTCAGCTCTGGAACATTTCAGAGTGAACTACATCAATTTACATTACAGTGCTATCTGAGATTTCCCCTCCGCTAGTTTTAGTAGGACTAGGCATCCTAGACCAAATATGTGTAAACTTTGGGCTACTTGCATAACCTTGTCTCATTTTACATTTAAAATTTGAGTCAGTAATAGTAATACTTAAATAGTAAGATGTCATTTTTTAGAACATTTATAAAAAATTATCTTCCTAAGTACTTTAAGTTATTTGCTATAAAATACTTCATATATTCATACTGATAAAGAAAACAACCACAACTCTGGGCCTTAACTCATGCAGACTTTGTAACCCTCTGAATCCCAGCAAAGTGTCACTCAAATTTTCAATTAAAGTAGGTTTTTTGTCTTGTTTAGAGAGTATAATTTCATTGGAAAATATTTCTGGTTAGAAACATTTCTGGCTTTTTACTAGAGAAGTTGTAGCATTTGTGCTGGAAAATCATTCTTTGGTACGAATGCTTCCAGAGTGAAAAGACACCATCACTTTAAAAGATGACAAATATAGTAACTGGTTTCCATTTGGAAATAAGTAAGCTGACAAGTACAAGAGAAATATGGCTTAACTTGTTTCCCAACATTTTTTTCAAATGTGAAACAGTAACAGAAGAGCTATGGCAATTTTTTTTTCAATTTTCTTTCTAATTGGTAGTGGTAAAAGACGGCAGACACCCTGTGTGATGAAAGACAGAATGTTTCCCCAAAAAATGTCAAGGTAGAGCTGAATGCTTACAGTGTATTTTGTGTGTGTGTATTACAGTCTCATTCCACTTAGAAAAAAAGTTAAAAATATTTGGGAAAAAACCTAATGAAAAATACAATTTCAAAATAGATACCTTTGGAACACTAATTCAGACTTCTGGTCACCTTTCGCACGTGAATTGCCTCCTTACAAAAAATGACATAAATATATAACCCTTGACATAAAAAGATGCTTTTACATTTCAAAAAGAAACCATCAGAAATGTAATAATGTCTGCAAAAGGATTCTCTACTGCTGTTGTATTTTACTTGAAAGGTAACGGGAAAATCTAAAATTTCCAGATACAACAGTGTGTTTAATGTCCTACACTGCTCTTTCACTAAGACAGAAATTTAACTAATAACTCTGTCTGAAATTATTATATCAATAAACTATTTGTTAAATTAAATCAAGTCAAATTACTGAAAGAAAATTCTCAAATGAGGGCTAAATGCTGGGACTTCCAACAGAAATCAGTTCTCAGTTACTACCTGTGTTACGGTGTTTGGGTGCTATATATGTAGGGTTTTGCTGGTTTTAAAAGAATAATCTTTAAAGCCATGTATTTCATTAATTCCTTATTGTGCTTCATTCCGCTGTATACTTTACTTACAAGTTAAATTCTCTATGAAGGAAATCCAAAATTGTTGTTCATGAGCTCTGCAATAAATTTTTAATTTTTTTTTGTATGAGCCAACAATTTTCAAGTGAACAAGGCCTTTATAAAACATATTTTAACACTTCTGTAGATTAATAACATGCTAGCAGAAAAAGACATGTTGAGCTTAGCTCAATTATCCTTCCATCCCAATTATACCGTGACATTAAATCTTGTGACATTTAATAAGAAAGGCCATTTCACCCATGGCTGCTTCAACTGCTGACAATTTATGCAACAGCGTTCCCTCCTAAGAAACTATTCTAAAAGGTGGCGGCTTTCTCACATGCAGATATGTCTATCTGCCCCTGTAAATTAAATAAGATGCAGCAAAATATATAAAATTGTTCATCTTACACTTATCTGATGCCTTTGACTACAGAAAGAGGAATTAACCAGGCTGGCATAAATTCTTTTTGTGATTACAATAGTGTTAATGGACTAAAATAAGAAAGAAGCAGGGTACAAAATAAAAACAGTATTTGCATGTAGAGATATCTCATGTCTTTACAGTCTTTCACATTTGTGTATATGAATTCCCAGGTTTAAATACCTTCAATTTTTTTTTATTTAAAAACTGGCATTATACAAAACTTTTAGTGACACCACTAAATAAGCCACTGGAGTAAACCTAGTGTTGTCTTCCTCAAGGTAGAACTGAGTGACAACCTTTAGGACCAGCTCAAGATTCTTTCCAGGAGAGCAAGTATACACGCTCCTTATCATCGATTATAAACAAAGAAATCTCAGCTAGCTGCTCATCTGGTTCCAAAGTTGGAAGATGTACAGCTTGGTCTGTATGTGAAATAACTAGCCTCGCTGATAGGCAACTGACTCCAGGATTTGAGATAGAATCTCCACATAGCACCAAGCAACAACATATGAATCTATCAGCTGGCTCTATAGATGTCTTGAGGATTTTTGCAGCAAGTGCCACTGCATGGTTGTGTAAAACAATGCTCAAACCATTTCAATTAACTTCTACCTCTAAAAGTTACAAGTATATTAAGTCAGGTGTATTTAAGACCATCGTTTTCATATTTTCAGATAACTATAGAGTCACACACTTCAGTAAATGGTTTGGCTTTCAAAAAGAATCTGGGTTCTTACAGCAATTTATTTTACTCCATTATGAAATAGAAATTTATGGTAACATGGCGCATCTGGTCTATTGTTTAGGTAGGACAGATGTTTCAAATCAAATATCCAAGCGTTGAAAAGCAGGCTGTTTGCTGCAGGTAAAACCTCTGTGAAAGTCACAAGAACTAAAGGATTGCATCCTGCCTAATTAAGACTGGATAAACTAATTCAGGTTCATGCTCACGGTAGAAAAGTTGTTTTTTTTCTATGGCTCTATTCTGCCCAGCAATAGCTATTTTGCAGTTATTCTGTGATGTTACACCATAAAGTATAAGAAAATTGGGCAACAAAAAGCAAAATTTAAAGCTTAATCTTGTCAATCTTTTCAAACGATAAGAAAAAAGCAGCTAAATTGTGACTACTCCGTACTATGAAAATCACGTGCTTTTACAGATTTGTGGGTGGAGAGAACACTCTGTGCCTCCATGAATGTTGGCAAAAGTTAATCCAGCTGCTCCAACTTCAGGGCATGGCACAAACTGCTGTGCAGGATGGATAAATGAATGAATCATTGAGCCATGATTTTCATCCTTCTTTGGAAATTATAATTATTTCTGGTACCAAGTTATAAAAAGTTATATTTTTTTTGTAGAAAATGCCTGTGCAGGACTAAAATCCTCTGAAAATATGCATTATAGAAAACACAGTGCTTTCACTGAAGATGCCCCTGGCAAGGACTTTATGCCAATATCAGATTTCATGCACCTTTTCCCGTAATATCACTATAAAGCATTCATCCCTAATACAGACGAAGACAAAGTGTTTACATTTGTGGCAGGAGTAGATAAAATCCTAGGAAACCACAGCCAGCAAAACACACTAACCAAATAAAAACTGGGGGGGACAGGGAAAAAACAATTAAACTAAGGTCTGCCTCTTAATTGTGGTAGTTCTAAGGACAAGAAAGAAGGAAGAGAAATATTACAAAGCCCAAGACCATTTTTCTCTTTCCATTTCCATTTCTTAGGGATAAATTTATGTTTATAGGAAGAGGCAGATTTTACTGCACATAGAGCACTGAAGCTAAATGCCACGAAAATTTCTTTGGCACAGCTCTGATTTCTTTAGAAACCAAATACATAGCTAACACTTGTGAGCATTTTAATGTCAGGATGAATAGATTTGTAAACTTCCCCAGCGTAAAAAAGCCACAGGGACAGGGCTAGCTCTTGGCACAGAGCAGTCAGCTGCTCGCTTGAAAACCTGTTGCCTTCGTGTGCGCTGGGTGAAATGGATACTGGCTGTGAACACTTGCTCAGCCCTCCTCTGTTGACATTCTGGGCTCTTGTGTCCTTTCAGCAAGGAGGAGCCTGAGTTACCCAAGGTGGTGGCACACAGGTACTGTCCCTACGTCCCTCTCCTCTGGGGGTTGGTGGCAGAAGCAGAAAGCCCTGCTTCCCGGGACCCTGTCACCAGGCTCTGTGGTTCCTTTGCCCCGGCACCCCACAGGGGCAGCCTGGGCACTGAGAATGGGCTCCATAGGAATGGATTTCATCATGGTATTTTGTCATCTGCTACAGGAAAAAGTTGATTAACGTTCATGGGCTCATACTAACAGCTACAGTACCTAAGCCTGACTCATGGTAACTGCTGCAGGGTGAGATCCAACCTGCTTGGGAGGAAGGAAGAAGAGGTTCTCAGAAACAGGGCAGACTGGAGTCTCTGTACAGAGAAAGGGAGAAGGGGAAGCCATACCCATCAGCTCGCTTTCACTTGTCCTGACACGCACTGACCTCTCCTAGCCAATTCCCCAAATCTTCACTTCCCTTCCAAGCCTTCTCCTCTCTCCTCACTGACTGAGCCCTGCTCTGCCAGTGGTGCAAAACTGACCTTTGCCATTCCAAGACAATAGCCTGTTTTCCTCCGGTGCTGAAGAGCCTAAGGTTGGTTTTGGCTGTATTTCTCCAACATTCTGTAACCATATGCATACATTGGGAAACTATTTTTAGAACTGCATCAAAGTGACAACCACTTGGTATTTGGGTAGTGGGTTTTTTATTTTGGTTTGGCTTGGTTTTTTGCCTGTGCATTATTGCTCCTTCGGTAATTACACTAGAAGTTAGAGATAATTAAAAAATTACATAGACACCTCCTTATATCACCAACCTTTTCCTATTACATAGGAGAACAGGGCATAAGGATTAGCTGCTTGTGGTTCATGCATCTAGAGATGCAACAGAATCTCCATACCAAAAAGGTACGGGTGTTATCATTTCAATTCAGAAAATAAGTAGAAATAGTTTGGAGCTTTGGCATAGTATATTTGAGTCTCTGACAAATAACAGCAACCTTTTTTGAGAAACGTCAATGTTCACATTGAAGGGCTTCAGTTTGTGGGCTGTTGTTGCTATGGCCTTTGAACAAGGGCACAAAAATATTTTGATTTTTGAATGCGTATTGAGCAAGTATTCAATTCAAATGAGAAATCAAGATTTGCTCTACCTCTATACAAGCACCTGGGAAATTTCCCTGCATTTTTTATGTTTTACAATTATAGCTCTGATTTCTATCTTGGCTTCTAGATGTCAAAAACTAGTTCATTAATCATATTCCAGAATTATAACAGAACTCTCCAGATGCAACATTTGTTAAAATCTGTTAAATTTGTAAAAATTTAATTGTAAAATAAATTGTAAATTTAAAATCTGTAAAAATTTGTTAAAATCTGTTAAATCACTCTTCTACTGAGATCGTAAATGCTTTTCACACCAACATTCTAGAATCATTTGCAAAACTGGAAAATAAAATCTGCCATTTTTCCTGTTCTGAATGGAAATTAATGTAACAGACTGTTTAATTTGAAAGAGTGCATAAGAATAGTGTTGATGAATTGCTTCAACTATCAGCATGACTGGGAGACAGTAATAAAACTTCCTTGATATGTAACCATCAACAATGCAATTTTTGAAGGGGATGATCATTACCCGTGGATAAAAAAGAAATTCAATCTCTATCATGCACTGACTTGCAAATGTAAAATTTACTGTAATTTGTGCTGGAGCTAAAGAACAGTACCTTTGAGGTAGGTGCCATAAAAATTCAAAAAACACCCATAGTTCTTGCATGCACAGTGTAAAATAAAATTATAGGCCTTGATAAGAAAATAATTGTAATTACTTTGAGTAGCCTTGCATTGCTCTTCTGTTCACTAAAACCTAATTATTGATAAATAACTTGAAGTAAGTCTATTTTTTCCTCATTGTAGCTGAATTACATTAATGGACATTATGGGTCTGATTTTGCTTCTTACAGAGTCTATGACGGCTTGTCAGCTTTCATGTAAATTCTAATCCCTAGCAAACTTTCCTCTTGATATCTAGCACAGTGCCTTTTAATATATCCCTATTGTTATCAATCCAGTAACATGACATAAGGCATGCTCAGAGACTCAAAACACTACCCTTTGCTATAAATTAACATACACTGCTGGGACTTCCCCTTATCAAACACTGAGTTGCGAGTGACATAATTGTTACAAGTGAGGCAAAGTTTGTAGGCAGAAAGAATGTGTTTTATTGGACTAACTGGCATAGCTGGAAAAAGTCAACAAACTTTTCTATTCCCAGAAGCACATCTCTTTTACCCAGCCATATCAGACAGTTTTAGCAAAATACACTCTCTCTTCCTACAACCCCACCTTCTTGGATTGTCACAGATGAAATGCAACCACTACAAACATTTTCAAGTAGTGATGATGCCATGGTAACATGCATAAATATTATTTTTCGCCTGTACTGAGGCAACGTAAGTCTACTGGGAAGGTTAAGAGAGAGTATTCTGCAAGAAAAACAGCTCCTGCGTATACTAGTTCCCTGCTCAAGTCCCCCTGCAAAATTTTACTATTTTATATTTAAAAATTTTAGTTAAAATTATTTCTCTTGTTTAACACAAAGAAAATAAGATTTTATTCAGCATACAGGAAAAATGGAAATAAGGTACACTAAGTGCTGTCAACTGTTTACAGAAAACAAACCCACTTTGACCCCATTCAACTATTCTAATCCTAGATGATGAACATTATATGAGACTTCCCTGCGTGAAGGTGGTGTGAAGAATACAAGGAAATGGACTTTAAATGGCTAGACTAGTATATAGCAACTGAAATAATAGAAAGGGTACACATTGTGAGCTTTTAGTTTGAGCTTCCTTTAAGTAGCTTTCTTCCCTAGATAGTAAAATAGACTCCTGAAAGTGTTGCAGTACAACTTTCCATAGCCCTTTCCTTACTGTCTCCCTTCCTATAACAGTAGAACTTGCTGTAGGCTTACTGTTTCCATAAACATTGATAAGTTTTTTCACCTATGAAGGAAGGTGATTCCTTTTCAATAGCCTTCAGCTGTGCAAGCAGTTATTTGTCACATGCAGGAGGGCCTGTTTGTGTGCAACAGGCAGGCGGCTGCAAGTGTTTGGAGTCACGCTGACTTTAGCCTTTGAAAACAGGTTCCTTAAAGCTTCACATGAAGCAATAGTGATAATAATTATCAAATACTTCAAGATAATACTAAACAGAGTTTGGAGGCTATGACAATGCAGAAATAATTCACTATAAACATACTTCTCTGGTTCTAATGCCTGAAGTTGGAAAATATTTATGACAAAGTACAGCTAAGGTCTGATTCCACTGTCATTAAAATTGATGGGAATTTTACCACTAGCTTCCATGGTAGCAGTTCATAAAAACGTATTTACTGGGGAAGGCAGAAGTAATTCATATGTATGACTGCATGAATGCTTATACATATGCATACAGATATTATAGCTCAGTACCTTCCTTTTTTTCAAAGTCAAGGTACTTGGGGAAAAAAAAAAAACAAACAACTTTGTCCTTTGCCTAATTTTATGTTCTTACATTCTTATGATATATTTTTGTATCATGTCTTCATGTTTCCCATAAGCTTTCTTTTATGTCTAAAACCACCGGTAATAATATCTTCAAGCTCTTCTATTTCTGCTGTGAGTTAAATTTATGCATTTACATTATGGCCAAGTTTCTGTTAAAAAAACTGTTATCTTTGAAATAGGATTTGAATTTCCTTACTCTATTTAAATGCCAGCAGTAATTACAATGCAGGACTTTCTCTCATGCCATTTCTTTGGCTTTTTAAAACCAAGAATTAGAAGTTTGATAGCAAATTCAAATGAAAATATTACATGGTTTATCTGAAAATGCAGAGTCAGATTCAATTAAACACAATTAACCTCAAAAACTGCCACCACTTCTGAGGGTGAATCATATCCCTCCCAGCAGTCAAGCCTTCATGCGATGAGAGAGCCTCTCAACAGGCACGTACGTACTTCAGCCCAGAGGGACTGACTGCTGGGCTCCCCAGTGCCTGCATTGTCCAGTTAACACCACTGCAGGCTATTTGTGCAAATGAAGCACAAGGGCTCTTCATCTTTACCAGAATTTCTTGTGCTTAATGCATAGAGGAATCGAAGGGCCAGTGAACTGTAAGTTGTATGGGACTGATTAGCTGTGTCTGGGAAGAAGGGAGGCAAGAGATGCGGACTAACTACTTCAGTATGAAAATGGTAATCATAGAGCATCCTTAGAAAAGGGTTGGGTTTTTTTCTCTACAAATCCAACTCCTAAAACTCCAACAAGTCTCAGCTGGAATATTCTGATAGAATTTGACCAGAACTAAATCAAAAGACTTTACAGAAATGTAGCAATATACCTATAGAAGCTATTTTGTAGTTCATAAACAAGTCAGTAGTTATGACATGTTGGCCTCCTTTACGTGCTCCAGCAGTTTGAGTAAGACCTTGTACTGACCAAAACCAGCTATCTTAGGATTCCTTTACACTAGGGGTCCTCCAGAGGAAAGACTGAACAGGCTGGCCCTGCAAAACATCTCAAGAATAAAACTTTTTCAGGATGCAACTGTAGTGGTATCTTGGCTTTTCCAACTGGACTGTTACGAGTTGGGAGCTGGAGAAATAATTTGTCTCTATGGATCATCCCCACTTGCTCATTTCCTGGAATCCTGCGTTAAGCTCAAGCTGTATGACTTTTTACATCTCATTCTAAATCAGCCTGCAGCAGATACACATTTATGTGAAGCTATATTCCAAACATTCAATTTAACAGAGCTACCTGGTCACAGAAAACCCATTCTGTCACTTATGACTGTCTATCCATTGAATAATTGGCCTAACCTACCTTTTTGAGTGCCGTGCTGAATTTTCCAGCTTTTATTCTAAAACACATTTCTTCAGACTCATAAAAACATCCTTGTTATTCTGTCAAATGTTTTCTTTTATCTGAAAAGCAATTAAAATATCTAGAAGTATATGTAGTGACTGGAATTAGGAGAAAAGGATTTTGGCTATTCCTATGCTATCTGAAGGGAAAAGATGCAGTTAAGAAGCCTTCAGCCACCCAAAAACATAAAGAACCCTGTTTGTGAGATGAAAAATGGAAAACTAAAAATTTCAGAGTAACATTTTACAGACAGAAAGATTTTAAGTGCTTGAAAGGAGATGATCTTTTAACACAAAGTACGTCCTCAGTGATAGCTGTAGTGTCAATTCCATGACTGTAATTAATCAGTAGCACAACATATGCTGTTAGACCAACTAGAAAGGATTTCTGAAAGATGTAACACATTCAAAACACCATCTAACTTCACTGATCTCCAGTTTAATAATATGCTCTAATAAGATTTAATGCTAGTGCTCTTTCAACAAACATATTTAACCAGGGAGCCAAGGTTGAAACACATTATTAATATGGGCACAGAATATTCACATTAAGAAAAGAAAAACATGGCATATATCTAACAGAGTAGTTGGTAAAGAAAGGTCAAAAAATCACATCAAGGTGAAGAGGAAAATTTTGAAAGGATCTATACAGACAAACTATGAAAAACACTGATGTGTTGCACATTCAGTGAATCCTCAGTAAAGCTGGGTAAAAAGTTTCAGACAAATTGGAAACTTCATTCTGGTCTCTTGGACCACATCTGAACTGCAACCTAAAAATCATCTCATTGTTTTTGCGAGGAAAACAGAACTACTGATATGTCACCTTCATGGTTGTCAACTTGCCTTACCCAAACAAAAACCTGTATGTCTTTGAATTGGGCAACACATTAGTTAGATGTCAGCCAAACTATAGGAAAAAAATGTTCCGTTCTCTCCAGTACCTTCATTTGGCCTCACCTCCTTCCCTCCCTGACATCACCTTAGCCACCATGCTACTGGCTCTTTTAAAGCAGTGTCTCTCTTTTTTTGGTCTGTTTATACTCATTTCACTTCGAAGGGGTAATTTCATGCCCGCTGCATATGCCAGTTCCCAGGTCTGACAGTCATCACCTGTATCCTGTATCCCCTGCAAGCATTTCAAAGTAAAATGCTAAAAGAGGGGTTTAAATGATCTCTCTTGTTCCCTCCCCTCCAAAATCTTATTGCAAATATTTTTAAGATGCAGTCTGTCATGTCTACAATTTTCTAATAAATACCAGTCTTGTATCAAAATATTTTATTTTCTATTTTTTAGGAATAAAAGCATTTAATCTAAGCTAAGTTGTTTCTTCTTCAGAACAACACTTACAGCGGCGAAAAATTAATTTTTCACATAGCTTTAGTTTTCAGATATTTCACTGTGTTTTTTTTAGCTCACAATAAAAAAGGGTGTATCCATTTGTCCTCTGCATTTCAAATACACAGAATGATGCATCAGTATCAGGTAAAGAATCTGACATATTCTTTGTTTTATATCAGTTTCTTTAGAGATGATCTTCCAATAAAGTAGTTGCCAGAGCAAGCTATATCCAGGTATTCTGTAGCAAACACAAAATTCTTTGTCTTACTCTAGGACACTAAGACTTAGGCACACCTTCACCCACAGTAAACATTGGCATTTCCATTCCTCCCTTCAAAGGGCGTCAAGAATCACATTGTCACAGAATAACCCTTTCCATTGTCCCTTTGAAAAAAATGAAAAATGATCACATAGAAGACTGAGAGGTAGCTGAGACTGCTAATGTAAGAAGTGACCTGTACTGGAATGACACAGAAAATGTTCATAACTGGCATTTGAGGGAGGCCAGTGACACTACTACTTCTATCACAGACTAATTTGCCCTGTGAAGTGAAATGATGTTCCAATATGATAACCCACGACCCAACAAGGTATTAAACAGATGTGTCACAGCTGGTCGCTACCTTAAGCTAGTAGGTACATAGTACACCGAGTACCAAATTGGACTCAATGCTGTGTGGAATGCAGGTGTGTTTACATAGCACAGTGCTGTTGCAGAAAGATGCGAAGTAATTGTAGCTGCCTCAGAGACCAGATGCATTACAGTTGTATCACTGTTATTGTATCAGTGTATTGTATTAGTGTTATCAGTTGTACCAGATGCATCCAAGACACCGATTAAGAAAATTCCTTTTCCCTTTTCTCCCTCCTGCTTAGGCCCACCTGACCTGAGGTACAGTCATGATCTGAGCATTTTATTAAGTGAGGAGTTACTAAGTGATCCAGGAATGTCTATTTTAAGAGACTGAAAAGCCATTTGAATGCATGGACATTTTTTTGTCCTGTATTGAGGAACACTTTGAAGGTTTTGGCTGTCCCATGAGGCAGCCTTTTTTGAGCAAATACAAGAGTAACATGATTAGTGATGCTCACATGAGGCTTAGTCCAAGCTACACTGCAACAGGTTGCACAAGGCACTGCACCCAAGCAGCTCCGGCATCTTGGTATTGTATTGGGTTTTGTTGCACTGGACTGGGGTGTATAATGCATTGCCGTAGGAGAGGCAAATTTTGCTGTCCTGAATAAAGTAATTTATTAACTACAGGCCTCTGTGGGTTACATTAGCACTTGCTATACAGTACTTCATGATGTGTATACAAATGGAGTGCAAACAGCACACAGCAGTACCTGAATTTCCCCCCTGATAAGTAGAGAGCCATACATATGTTGTCTTCTTTTGCGGTGATACTTTTAAAACGTGATTTGTGTTAGCTGACAGGAAGACATTTTAATAGTATTTAAAGATGTAGTATACAAATTCTACATTTAGATGCTAAAATGCTGCAGGATAAACAAAATCTAAACCATTTTATATAAGTAGGCTTTTATGATAACATCTAGGGTTCCAAATTGTACACTTGGCAAAGAAAAAAAATCTATTATCCAGCAACCTTTTTGCAAGTGTTTTCTAAATAAATAGTAGCTACATACATGACAAATACAGCTTTATCACCAACATGTTGCAGTTCTGTGTTGATACTAACTACTACAGAGCATTTTTATTTAATTGTAATAGCAAAAGTTGTTTGCATATTCTGGTGTTGAGTAACAAAGTCCTTAAAAAACGTAAAAGATGCAATAACTCACAGTCTAATGACATGGAAAAGGAACAAGGCAAAAAAGAACAATATTGGGAGGGGAACAGAGGAAGAACTCACAGTAGAATATTTTTAGGATAGATATAAAAGAAAGAAAAAAGGGGCACAGGAGATAAGTATGTGTAGTTAGTAGACAGGAAATTTAATTCTGGCAAGAGATAAGGAGAAGCATTAATGAAGACATTTGTCTAGTTTGGAGAAAAGGAGGCTGAGCGGTGACCTCCTTGCTCTCTACAGCTTCCTGAGGAGGGGAAGTGGAGAGGGAGGTGCTAAGCTCTTCTCCCTGGGATCCAGCAATAGGGCACGTGGGAATAGTTCAAAGCAGCACAAGGGAGGTTTAGACTGGACATTAGGAAGCATTTCTTTACCAAGAGAGTGGTCAAACACTGAAACAGGCTTCCTAGAGCGCTGGTTGATGCTTCAAGCCTGTTTGTGTTTAAGAGGCATTTGGACAATGCCTTTAATGACATGCTTTAACTTTTGGTCAGCCCTGAATTGGTCAGGCAGTTGGACTGGATGATTGTTGTAGGTCCCTCCCAACTGAAATAGTCTGGTCTGGTCTATTCTGTTCTGCTCTATTCTATTCTATTCTAAAATGAAAGAAAATAGAAAAATCAAGGAAGCAGGAAGGAAAGAGGACTGCCAAGCCGTGAGAAAGGCAGGAGAGGAAAACTACCGCAAATACAACTGTTCAAGACAGGTATAATGTGGTGAGGGGAGGGAATTAGAAAAGAGCATGGTCCTCAAGAAGTCAGAGATGACAGAAGTAAGAACAATAAGAAAGGAAGTTACAGTAATAGGAAAAAAAAAAGTAAACATTACAGAAACTGCCCTGTCATGACAGGTCAGAAGAAAGGACAGGACAACCAGCAGCAGACCTGGATATAAGAACTGGCAGTGAAGCACAAGGAAGGGAGAAGGAAGTTTGCTTTGCAATGTGCCAGTTCTGTGATGATGGCAGGATGCAGAGAAAAAGATGTGCAGGGAAAATAGCTGGGTACTGAACCTGAGTGAGGGATGAATAATGAAGTGTTGGGGAGCTGGATGTCATCACTCTTCATTGCAACACTGTAACTAATTAAGATGTCAATCTCATGTGGGATAAGGCAGTGTTTTCTGAAGCTGAGCTGGACATGATATCCTGCCAGGGTTGTGTGGATGCTTTGCACTGTACACCACACAGATATAACCTCCCGCACCCCATGCAATCAATATCTCTCATTTACTGAAGCAACTGTTCTTGTAATCCTAGTCACCTTTGATAGTCCTCCTTCTCAAATCTCATTTCTCCATCAGTTGGTGTCCTTCAACAAGCCATCTCTTGTTCTGCTACCATAACTGCGATTCACAGAGTTACACTACAGGTAGCCATGTCTATTTGGACATGCATTTTAATGGATAGTCTGATTTTAACGTTAGGTTAAACTCAGTAACACACTAATTGAATATGAACTACAAGACCGAAAAGACAGCAAATGAGGTTCACATTCAAACTAGAGTTTGGTGCAAAGAGGGTTCTCCGCTACCATATGAAATTCAAGAATCACATTTCTTACCATTTGTTCCTGCCCAGGATAAACAGACCTGCCTCTCCATTTGCTGATTTTGACATCATCAGCATAATCTCATGGGGATGAACTTGGTAAACTACAGCTACTTAGATAGAAAAGATTCCCAGGTAAGGAGATGCCCTAAGTCAAGAGGCTCCTCCCACATCTCCTTTTCCCTGGTGCTTATACAGGCTTTTCATTTATCTGTTGGTTTCTCAGGAAAAAACACTTTTTCTGTTTGCTGAGGTTGCACGCAGGCTTCTGTGCCTTCATATGCTGCACTCATTCTTGTACCCCAGGCAAACTCAACTTCCTGAAACCCTAGCTAAATATGTGGGGAGGCCATCAGTCACATAGAAGAGCTGATTATCATTCTCAGCTTCCCAGTGGTCTGTACCCTCACCATCGTCAGGCCAGGGAGGGGGCTGATAAGATCAGAGTGTGCCTAACATGGCAGATTTATACAGGCTGCTGATACTCACTGCGTTTTTCTGCCATGCAGCGTAGCTACAGCATTCATGCAAGGAATGAGAATGAACAGCCTTTCAAAAAGTGCCCTAAAATAAAATAAGTGCAACATTTATCCAGGAAAAGAATTCAAATTTTGGGTCCCTAGTGACATGTGAGGCAGAGATAATATTGGCTAAGAAAAAAAGGAGCAAAAGCAAAGATATTCTTAACGATACACAAAATTCTAATTAAAATGTCTCAGCAAGCACTTGAAATTTATTTGCCACTGATATTATGACAGGCATACTGGATTTAATGTGTAATCAGTGCTAATCCGTTCCAAGCCTTGCAATATCAGCAACATTTAAGGCAGACCACAACTGGAATTACACAAATAATGAGGACAGCTCAGAAAGAGAGTTTAGAAAGGTCTTCCAAATATCATTCAAGACAAAAGTGAGATTACAAGAAATTCTGCGACCTCAGAAAACTGTCGGATTCACTTCTTTTCTGTCTTGTTCTCCTTCAGCCTAATTTGAGATCTCTGCAGCTGGGTGCAGTATCTGTTCCTTTTAACAAAATGTCAATATTGGGGAAATATGTATCAACACAAGGGCTATAATTCTTTAAATCTTAACAATAAAGATTCTTCTTTGCTGCCTACAGTCCACACCATGACTTGTATGACTGTAGAAGCCTAATTCAATTGTTCTACCAGAAAGGAAAATGTATATGTTTTTAAAAGACTTTTTGACCTTCTTGGTCCTGTTGCTTCATTTGTTCTTTATAAACAGATATACACATGCACTTTTTAAGATCTCTTAGCATGAATACATTGTTTAATATGACCATTTGCTTATAAAGTAGTTGATGCTTTTCTTCTGAAAAGCCAAAACAGAAGCATCTGCAATTGTTTATAATGATCCAGCTTGAAATGACCTACAGTTACTCATGTGGGTCTGTTTTACAAAATAAATCTCAGTTTTCTTAAGGATCATGGGGCCCAGTTGAGTAACCAGTTAATGATTTTTCATAGTTTTAAAGGATTTAATGTCTGCTGGACCAAAACCTGTTTCCCAAAGACATAAGGCCGGACACTGACTGGAAAATAAATCTCATGTTGCGATCATGAAAACTATACTTTTTTCCTTTTCTACAAAAAGCTTGCCAAGAAAGTCCAGTGAATTTCAGAAATATGTAGGGACACTGCTGTTAAATTACATGAAAATCTGAATATACAGACTCCATCATCATCTTCTTCCAAAATATTCTAAAATCCAAGTCAAGTGTATTTTAATGTTGCACTGGTACAGACCTGCTTGCTTCTCTAAAAGGCCACCAAAATGCCACCGAAGTTAAAATGGATGAGTTAACCTTTTGAGAAGTAGTCACAGCACCACAATTATTCTGACCTTTGGCTGTACAATCCTTTAACTTTGCTAGCTATTCATTTAATGCCCGTTTGTATTTTTTAAAATTATTACTACATGATTGAAAACGTTTGTTTGCCAATCCATCACTATGACATGTAGCAGTTTGCAGCAATGAAGTATTTTGCTACAAGCTGTTTTAATTATTAAATCAATAATAAATAAGGCTAAGACCTAGATGTGGTGGAAGCAAAAACCATGTGAGGGGCAGAAGCCCACAGAGAATTGGCATGAATTATTTTTACAACCATATTAATGCATAAAACTGTTTTGATGTATAGATAGGTGTTGAGATTAAAAAAAACCAAAACAAAACCCTCCCCCACCCCCCCAAAAAAAGCTGATGCTGGTTATGGGTCACCCTTCGGCAAGAAGCAGAGAAGAAAGGCTCATCTTCACTGCCTTGGAGCCCTCACTTCAGGGGTGAGAGGAGGGGAATGGGCTGCATCCCGCGAAATCCTGTAGGGCTAAGGTAGAACAAGAATTCTCACCTTGATTCTGTTCATAATAAAAAGGTACTTGCATTGCCTAGCAGTATTATAACAATCATGTAACAACAGCCTATCCCCAGACTCCTTCCAAGTTTGGTAAGCGATAAGGCTTACTGGTAACCCGTCTCCTCCACTGATAACAATTAACCTATTGATCTTGATCAGCAGCCTACTAGTTGAAACACTGGTGGCAGTACATTTTGATCAGAAAAGAGACTTCACAGCCCAAGTGATCTCTTGGTCACTTTTGCATGTCCAGAACAGTTATTCTACATGTCTCCCTCTGTGAGTCTAGAGGATCTAAGATCGAAATGCCATTTCAGAGAGAAAACATCCAGTCTGGAAGGCTGAGAAAGTCAGAACACAGATATGCCCAAATCCCATGTATGAAACATACTCATAATGGTAGAGGAAACAGGCTCTGATGCCTAAAGAAAATATAAAAATCAGATGTGAAATTACCACATGCAGCCAACAGAAGAACATAACACCATTAACAAAACAAAACTAGTACTTATATTAAATCCCACTAACCATGGCAGTACTTTTTAACCTATTTTCCTTCTCAATACCAACTAGTGTGTAATCAACATAAGGTATTAAAAGTCACTCTGGTGCATTGATAAATACAAAGGCCAGAAGGCAAAAGCATCCAGAACTCAGCGGTTTGGTTACTTACACTTCTGTTGGGACTTCCTTATGAACTGGATATTTTTTATGCCATTTGCAACAGCAAAATGGAGAGATGTCAGTTTGAAAAGAATGCAAATTAGACAACTTAAGCGAAGTAAGACAAAAAACGTGTCATGAGCCAACTCCTAGATACTGAGTAGCTCTCAACAATTGCAATGCGCAGACCCTGAAGGCAACAACAAAACTCATTTTAAACCACAACCAGTGCATGTAGCTCTGTTTAAAAGTACAGTATTCAAAGTAATCTTTTGATTAACAACACAATTATTTTAACTGTTTTATAGGAATCTTAGGATAGCTCACAATGTCTCTTAGAGCAAGATGAAAGGATGATGTTGTAGCAGGACCTTCCTATACAAAAGAGGTCTACACATCATTTTAAGCTATTTTGCTGATACTGTATTATTTACTGCAACTGTAATGTCTCTCATTTATCTAATATTCTCAAGATATATATTAACACAGAAATCTGGAAGCTGACAGTGAATATGATTCCAGCATTGCTGATTCTTTCAGCACACAAGAACCGTGACAAGTCAGACTTGCACTTAAACCTTGAGGAGATTTTAATGAGTAAAGAAGCAATGAACCTTCCAGGAAGTTTACTAGAAACATGCCAACTTATACAAGAGAAAAAAAATAGAAAAAAGTTTTAGTGGAAAGGAAAAAGGCATCACTGAAGTTTCTATAGAGGTGAGGAAAATGACATGTTAGCAGGTTTAAATCACAGAGGAAATAAAGTAAATAGCAAAAGAGAAAAGCTGACTGCTGCATTCCCAGTGGAAATGCCTTAAATTAAAGGAGAGAGATGCAATAGTGAGATCTTACAACACTAACCTTTAGAGATCATGTCTGCATTGCAAAACTATTCGCAAAGAATAACTAAACCCTCATCCTCCTGTCTCGTCCTATGTACACGGTTCAGAATTAAAGGCTAGATATTGAGACAATCCCTTCTCTGAACATAGTCTGAACAGCAGGAATCCAATGCAGTCATTCACGAACAGGAACAGCCAAACTGGGAAGTGAGCATGTTAGAAAAAAAAAATGTTTACGAGGACTTCCATTAGATATGTTACTAAATTATCAGATTAAATATATAAGGATAAATATCACATCCTATGAAGCCAAGTCACAAAATTTTGGTTTTAATGGAACCTTGAAAATGTGTCAGTTATAGCCCCATGTCTTATTCATCCAATTGACACCTTGGCTGGCTGGCAATTTTATACTTTTCAGGCAGAAACTGTAAACCTGGAAATATTTATATCCCATTTCTGACAATAGTGTTTTAAAAAAAAAGGTCTTGTCAGGTGTGCACAAATGAAAATAAGTATCACCTGTATATTTATTTCTGCATACAATAGGGGCAGTGGGAGTCTAGAATGCCACAACCATGATGTCCCATAAAAGTGCGTCAGAGAAAGCAAAGAGAAAGCGCCGCAAATAATTTTAATTTTCTTTTTTTTACATGAGAACTTGCCAATTCATCAAAATCAAACCATACTGAAGAGAACTGAATGATTTAAAAGAAAAACACAGCAGAATTCAAAGGCAGATCTCCAGTGGAAGCTAAGAGAAGCAGCCTCTCAAAAGGAAGTCTGCCTGCCTTTCTGTCAGCACATTTATTCACTTAGCTGGCGATTTGCTGAAGGCTAAAATGTAGAAACCAGCACAGCCTGAAACATGCAGGTGTTGCATTCACCATCTTCACACAGTTTATCAAGCACAATCCTGAATAACTTAATTCTCACAGTATTGCAATTAAAAATGCCCAATGTATAATATTTCCAAAATGAAAGTTCTTCAGATTTCTCACATTGTCCATCAGGCTAGATTTAAGTTGAGTTAGGCCATTGGAAATCCATTTCCAAAATTAAAAGCATCATACATTCTTACAGTTTCATTGGGTACAACTACTAAATGTCAGTGGTAACACTGGGAGTGGCATCACCATTTTAGTTGGTGAGTAACTGCTATTAGGTAGCTGGATCTTATGTACGCAGACATAAAAATGGAAACATAGTTAATAACCAATACCTGGAATGAAGAGATCATATAGTTTTCTATAACTTTACGATTCAATATAACTTGACATTTTGATCTTCCATATTGGAAACAGTCTTACTCTTGGTCTAAAATGATGCTTACTCTTATCCGCAAAGGTAGGTAAACTGTTCAATTTATTCAGAGGCAAGGATGACTGTCTTAAAGGAGGAATTGAAACAGTTCTCTAACTGCCAAGATCAGTGCCAGAAATTTAAGATGTTATCTCAAGATTTCCTGACAAACCACCAACAGATGCGCATTTAACTTTACATCAAATATATGTTTGGTGACTGAGGCGAAAAAGGTGCAAAGTTCAACCACATTCTTTCTCTTCAGTGTAGGAATGTTATGGTTCAATGATGAAAAGATCAGCATTCAGGAATTATCAGATAAGAGGTGAAAACTTGCCAGGTACTCCAGACATCAGTTTCTGTTACGCAGAGCCACAAAGCTTTTATCTCATTCTGTGTTGCAGTCAAAAGAGGTGATTGCTTCTCCTGCTCACTAACATTGCAGTGGCTCCAGGAATTACTTAAAAATACATTAAATTGAAGCCCTTGTCTTCCTGGCCATATATATTTAAAAGCAAACAATTTACAGTTGTCTGTTCATACATTCTATATTGCAGAGACTGGTTGTGTAATGAACGTTACATGTACTATGTTTTCGTGCACAAACATTTCCACTAGAAGAAAGGAATTTTGATCACAGTCCATTGCAACCAATGAGAAATAATTGAACAATTTTTCAGGGACAGAATTTTAGTTTGCTAATAACAATATGCATCTGTTCTATTAAACACCAAATTTAACCACCCTAACCTAACGCTCACTGGCATAATAGCAGGAAGGAAGTACAATAAGATCTCAAAGAATACTGCTACTTCCTTTTTAAACCACGTAGAGACATGAAACCCAAAGCATTAGACATGGAACGCATACATCTAGGAATCGAAAGTATTTGTATCTTAAAAATGGGAAGATATAAAAATTAAAAGCACAAGAAAGAAAACCTTTCAAAAAAGCCTTTTTGGGACTGTTATGGAATAAATGCTCCTGGAAGTTGAAAAAAAAATAGTTCTCAAGGACATGTGGTAAATTATCATTTATCAATGTCTCTAAATGTGTGATATAGATGTATGGTTAATAACACATTTTATTCTCAATAGCGTACCAACTAGGGTCTGAAAATAATATAGTCATTTGTAAAAACAGCATACGTTCTTGTGATATGTGGGAAGGAATATCCTCTCAAAACTGCATTTTCATTTTATTGCATGTAAAACTGTGAGAAAACCCCTAAAATCTGCCAGTTGTTAATAAGCACAGACAAATTTATAGACTCTTGCACAAACTAAATATTCTGTAAGTTTCCAAAAGAATGTTATTTTCTATGTATTCATTTTCGTAAAGCTCCAGTTCCTGGACAGTTTACTCCAGTAAGACATTTTGGAAATAATTTCTAGTGATAAACATTGTCAGGGGAAAATCAGCATTTTTAGTTATATATGTGCAGTGGTTTTCAAACCCTAATTTGGATCTTGTACCCTGATCAGGATTGCTATGTAAGATACTGGAAAAATTATAATCAGGTAGATGGGATTTCTGCCTCAGTGAGCTTACATTCATTACGTGTGACTCAAATAATGGATTCTTTTACTGTTCTGCTTAAAAGTGTGGTTTTGTGTAACAAATTTTAATACATATCTTCCTAATTTCCAGAATGATTTCTCACAAAAACTTCAGAAACAATGAGAAATTATTATAATACAGATGCGTACTCACTGCATTTACAGATAGCTAAGCCCAGAAGACCTAACGCAATTTTCCTTATAACACAAAAGTTCTGATTTCCCTGCAATGGTCTTCAGCCGGTAAACATCACCATATTTACTCGGTAGCATGTACGTAGGATATAACCAGCAAGGGTGGTTAGGGATCCATCAAGGATGGCTATTACCAGCATGGTAATGCAGCAGTAGCGTTTACCCTTCTAGTATGAAAGCCCAACTGCAATTGAAATAGAATTTCCACAGCCAAAAGCCATCCGGACATGGTCCTAGGCAAAGAGCTCAAGGTGGCCCTGCCTGAGAAAGGAGGTTGGACCAGATGACCTCCAGAGGTCCCTTCCAACCACAACTATTCTGTGATTCTGTGAAAATGGGAGGTGTAAACCCATGTTGTTAAAACACACTGAAACATGCAGCTATGCGTGCTATTATTACCAGAAATTAATCTACCATGCTATGTGGTACTTCAAAAATAAGCACCCAGGCCATGCGCTTCCCATTCGTTACCTGTGACTAGCCAGCCTGTCCCAACTAACTATCTATGGTCTAACCTAGGATCCAGCAAACACTTGGTGATATGCTTACCTTCAGATACATACATCGTCCAGCAAACTCAACCAGCACTTTTATATGCGTGAAGGCAAATACACACATTCATTTATGTTATACATATGGTTGCCTTTAGTAGAGCAATATGGTGTTTAGGATTTGTGATTTACTAGGGTTTATTACTCCTGTGAGCAGTATCTGTATTGTGAACTCAGAACCGGTCATGTCAAAATAACACAAAAGCAGTGAGAAGAAATCACATACCTACTCTGAGTCATTTCAAAGTCAGTACATGATCTCTCAACAGTAGATTTGTGGAAATGATGAATAATTTATGTGCCATTAATAATTTAGTTGACAATTTTTGCCTTTTTTACGTACTAATGAAATGTCTATGAGTGGATCACAATTTTCTCATATTTATTATTCATTACAACTATTTGCTGAATAATTTCTGCAAACAGTTCCTCTTTTGTAGCTCACTCCCGTTATGAATGTTTATTATTCAAAATTTAGTCTGTGAAACTAATTACCTAAGCCATATATTAGATTTTGTTCTGTGTTCGCCTGAACGTGGTTCTTATAACCAGTATGTGTTCTCCAAATACTCTCTCCTCTAGTATAAACTTAAATTGTATTCTTCTGTGAACACTCCTTCTGTAAATTTTATTTGCTAGAATGTTCATAAAAGGCAAACACCATGAAACAATTGAATTTTAAAATCTGTACAAACATTGGGGGATATTTTTTCTTCAGGACCAACTAAGTCTACCAATAACAGATAGCACAATCTCAGTTACTGAGCTGTTACTCAAATGACCAAACATGAAGATCCCATTCTTCTCCTCATACTGAAAAAAAGGAACATTGTAGCATCAAAGGTAGATGCATTTTTGTTTGCACATTTCTTGTACACAGTTTTTCCTAGTATTCCAAGCACTGCTTAAAGCAATATGGCAATCATCTAAGTCCTACCTCTTTGCAGGATGACTTTTACTGGGAAGGAGAAGAGTAAAAGGGAAATACACATAATGAAAGTGCATACATCCCACACCTCTCCTGTAGCCCTGGAAATTTCACATAACTGACCTCCAAGTGTCCGTAGAGACTCCCTTCACATACCAAGAAGTTAGGGCCTTTTTGCTTTGGTTTTATGGTTTTATCCGATTTCAGATTTTTGAGACCTGGTGTATATTTGCTTATGTTTTTGGACTTCTTTCAGTAACCATTAGGACAATTTTTTGAGACCGGTTTAGCAGTTAGGACTTTAAGGAAAACACCAACTATTGTGAGATTTGTAATAAACCTCAGAAACTGGCATTGTTGAAAGGGACTATTGTTGCAGAGCTCCTTTACAAATATGAGAGGGGTAAAATATTTGCCCAACTTGACACAGCTACCCAGAAACACAGATCAAACTACTGCTCAACACAGTAGCATTAAGAACTAAAACTGAAGTAAGACTTAAGTGACACACAAACTCACAAAGGCCTTTCTGCAGAGGGATGAATTTTACACTGACTCCGCTGTCAATGGTTATTTATTTCATCTGAACCCAGAGGCACTAATACTATTAATACTAGCAACGATTTGATTCAACATTCAATGACTGCTAGCATTAATAGTTCCACTGGATTCTAATGAAATCATTTAGAATTTGACTCTTCAGGAAACAACTCTTGAAAATGGTTCAACTCAAAACAATTTTTAAAAATTTGCTCTGTTTACACTAGTGGGTACCAAGACAGCTCAGTCATATCTTTCTTTCAAAGAAATATCTCACATCTCACTTATGCAATTGCTACTTCCATTATCTTACCAGTGTGCTTTGATCTTTGTGCTGGTGCCGCTTTTGTTTACAGAACAGGAATGGTGCAATTGGAAGGGTGTTTCAGAATGAAAAAGCATTTGGAGCACAAGACTGTTTCAGAATAGTAGAAAAATAGAGTAATTAGGATGTATTTTAATCAGAAAAAATATCAAGAGGGAGGGGATGGATTTTTTTCTTGACTTGTCAAAAAATCTTTTGAGAGCCTTTTGTATTCCTTTTACAAATTTTACATATTCTGTAGCTATTCTCTCTCCAATTTATTGCCCCAAATAATATGAATAATTATTCTAGGATCATCACTCCTCACAAGTCTCCTAAAGGTTAATGCTTTTTTCCAGCTGGAAGTCTATTCACTGGTTACATTTCTGATTATCTCTTCAGAGATATATTGTGTGTAGACAATTGCAGGTCTTTCTCCTTCTAGGTTAGGAGCTGAGATTTTCCCTTTATTATGCAGCGTCTTGGTGTGGATGAATCCATAGACAATACCTCATACAGCACTCCCATAGGGAAGTGTAATACGTTTCATGTCACAGGGCCAGCCACAGTTAAGAAACTGTATGCTTCCAGCTACATTATAGCAATATGGTATATTGCTATCTAATCTAATACATTATAAACTATTCCAAGCATTAGTTGCTGCATTTTCTGAAAATTCAAAATTTTTATTGCCCCATCGAGGAAGCTCACTTGTCTAACGTGGGTGTTTTTAAGCCAATTTTAATGTGAACTCCCAAGTCATAGCAAGGTACCACAGCTAGAACTGACCACAGCAAATTAGCTCTAGATTAGCACAAGATGTCAGAATTTGCATCTCTTTCCCAAGTAAATTATACGCTATGTGTACCTGATGACCTGCTAGCTCAGATTTCTTCAGGTGTGTTTGCTGGCCACTTCATGTCATCAGGCATTGGAGATAAAAACATACTAAAAACTAAATACATACTCTGGGATTCGTCCCTTTGTTCCCTTTTACAGTTCCCTTCAGAAATACAGGAGTTAGCTGTGAATACTGACACTAATATCTACGAAATAAATTCTAGACATCCAGTGAATTGAACCTCTTTGCGGTGTGTTTTTTTCGGTGTTGCCAGCATAGGTTCATCAGGACAATCTAAATCTGTCAGTAGTTCTTCAAAAACCTTTTAGCAAGCCAGCAATAAAACTGCCCTAGAAACGTAGATAAGTGACACTGATTATAGAAAGAAAATTCTACAGAGTTTACTTCTAATTGCTGGCAAAGAATACACTCAGAATGCATGTGCATGCTTCACTGGAAGAAAGAAGAATTATATTTTATTTATTTAGAATCTCAAAGACAATTTGGGATTCTAATCTTAGAGGACAGAGTTATTTTTCCTTGGGTTATTAAAATACAGAATAATTTTGCAACCAGTTATATGTTTTCAATTTTGCAGTCTTCTTTCCTCAGCATTAAAGCAAGCTTCCATGAACTTAACAAAATGTAATAATATCTAACTAGCTGACACTGCTGCAGGTCTATAATTGCGTGTCACCTTGCAACACTACATTGTCTAAATGATTTCTTTTTCCTTTCAGCAATCTACTGAATAATTCCAAACAGTGCTGATGAAGGATTACTTCTACACAAATATTTCTTATTAAAATACCATACAGAAAATAGAATTTCTTATTCAGATGTAGACAGCATTTGCTGAAAGACATTTGATATTAATTTAGAAGCTTCTTACTGACAGCTGCTCAGCAGGACAAAATCTTTTCATTTGATTAGAGTCTTGAGGCAGTCTCAGGAAGGTTGTTACTGAGAAAGAGTCATTAGGGTTATCCCTCTTTTTCACCTTCAGTTATGGGTCTATCTAAATGTGCAAGGAGGTTTCCTTTTAATTTTTTTTTAAAAAATACATATATATTTATTAAGAGTCTGGTTATACTCATATAAAAGCTGACTAAGGATGAATACAAAACAAAAAGGCAAAGTTTCATAGAACTAAGGAGTTGCACACAATTGAAAAATAGTAGAAATTTTGAATGAAGGACTGAAAGACAGTGTTAGTAAAATAGTTGCTTGAGGGTGCAGTTTGCTATGATTTTCTGATTTATTTTCTATACCATTATCTCCATTTAGCTATAATAAACCACAAATTATAATTCTGCCATTTAAAGAATAAGGGAAAACTGTTCATTCTGCCTAACAATTGGGGTTTCTCCAATCATTGCTTCCTACTGATATTTAATGCTTAGAACATACTTTGTTCTTATTTAATGTACTCCCTTCCCCTGGTGACCTAGAGGTGAATGAATCAGGCCTAGAAGATGGCAAAGGCCATATGAGGCCATATGAACAAACCAAATTAGCCACTCAGATTCCCCAAAAGAATTGATATTTTTTTTCTAAAAAGTAACTTTGAAATCTTTCTATCCATCCAATCTGCCCACCTATTAATAACAAAATATTAGGGTTTAAGGAGATATGTCTCGATTTACCTGCAGAGTACTGCTCTGCAGAGTAATGAACAATCTGTTCATGACCATGGTCGTGTCTCCCTGTAGTACTGTGGTTCCTAATGAAGTAAGCATAGGATGCAGACTTATTCCTGACTCTTGTGGGACGCTTTCAAAGATGAATTAGATGTACACTATGGAGATTTCTAAGAAACAAAATGCACACAAAACTAGTTTGCTCACTTTTATCTCCTGGATCAGATTTCTCTTCAGTTGGATCACAGCTGACCACTTATCCATACGGTCCCAATGACAGTGCATAAAAAATTCTCCATTCTGTTCTTTACACTCATTCTCCTGGACCTTAATTTATGTTAATGTAATATCTTGAGTATACAGTTTTATGTCCCTAAATGTACATGTCCATAATCTAATACACTGCCCAGCTTGAAAAAACCCCAGCATACTGCCTGTGAATTTATTCACTACCTGATCTCCATTCTATACGTAAAAGCTGAGCAAGATAGCTCAGTTTTGCTGCCATAAGCACAGATGCCATCTAAGTGGATTTGGATAAGACAAAATGTTAATCCTGACCTGAACTGACAGCATTTATAACTAACCACACAGGTAGACAGGATTTAGGATGTTAATTAGGTGTCATACTGCAATACTTAAACTCATGATTCCACAATCAATGGACTTCAGTGAAAAGGTTGCTTAAGAAGTTCCTGACCTTCCTTTCTACCACCATAACTTCTTCTGAAATTCTGCTATAAACGATGCCATGAACTGATCTGGGTTAAAAAAAACTCTCCACAAGTTAGTATACATATGCCACAATATGATATAGTTCAACTGATACAGTTCAGAGCGCTACCTTTCACCACATGAGGGCAGGACCACATGGTCAGGGGTGGTTAAACCAGTCTCAGCACCAAAGCCACCGTGTCCTGACTTTTAGCTGCCAGACCAGGCTTGTCCACCTTACCACCTTGTAAGAGATGCCATTGGACCTGTATTTCCAAATTTTCCAAAGGGGGCTTCTTGCATTAATTTTTTTTTTTTTTCATAACAGATGTATTCACAATCTCCACCCTCTTCCCAGCAATCTCTGTAGGTAGTTATCTCTGAAAACAATTTCTAATATAATGATACTAAAGAAGATGCTCATTTGAAAATCTAGCCTTAAAAGAACGGCACAAAAAACGTCAATTTACTCAGCAATTCTCAGCTTCTACTATCAAACCACTTTTTCAGTAAAGATGTGTTGGAGATATTGCCAGAGAAGAATTCTGAAATGTGTCATTAGCTCAACCCAGTGTATCTCACTGTGGACCTGAAATACTGATATAATTTTAAAATAAATAATGGCATGGGCTGCATCATGTAGATCCCAAATATGTGCATTTTGCAAGTGACAGGAGTAAAAATGCCAATGGGGCATTTAAGCTAAGCTCAAGAACAAAGATTATGAGATAAATTTAAATATTACTTAAATAAAATGACTTCTTTTATGGACATAAGAGGGAAAATGAAACATAGTTTAACATATGTCTTGCTAACTCCTACTTATCTGCAAAATATTAAGCATCAGCATTTTTTTTTAATTTAAAAAGAAAATCTTGTCACCGCAGTGCACAGGAAAGATGACGTTCAGAGGATGAAAGCCAGCTGTGTAGAGAATGACCTTGATGTTTGTAAACCCATTTTCCTTTGCTACAGAAATTGAAAGGAGGCGAGGTCCTATGCTAAAGAAAGTAGAACAAAGAACTGAATTTTCTTCTTAGTTCTGCCACTGATTCCTGCATGATCCCAGGCAAATTGCTTCAGTTAAAACTTTCACAAGCAGCTACAGTGTATTCTGAGCACTCAGTCTGACACACAAAGGATTTGGTTTGAAGAATTTTTAAGAATTCATAGCTACAAGTAAAGTGAATTGACTTACTAGTGTTAAAAACTCCAGCTCTGGACAAATATTAAAAACTATGTACTCTGAGAAATAAGGTAACTATCATTTCATATTAGACACGCAAACTGGCCTGTGCTTTGAAGGATACGTTAATGTGCCATAGCACCACGTTGTGAAATGGAGACAATAATAACAATTGATTTCACAAGAGTATTATAAAATGGAGACAGTAATGTTGTGAACTCTGAGATACTGTAGTTTCAGTGGAGCCCATCACTCTTATAAGGAAATCAGTAGTGTCATATTCAGAGAAAGATTTGAACGTTGCAGCAGGCAAGGGGACCACAAACCGAATGAAGCACATTTTTAAATGACATATTAGAAAACTGCCCGTTAAACAAGTACTATCCATCTTGTGACCTGAATGAGGCAGGCAGGGAATGAGTTGGAGAAGAATACTGCGCTCTCACATAATTAAAGGCTGTATCATAATGCAAACCCACATTTCAGGCCAAATACTTTAAAAGTTTGGCTAAGCTCCTAGCAACTGAATGCAAACTCTTATAATGAGAAGTTCTGGGAAGCTTAAATATAGTCTTGTTTCTTGTGTCACATCTAGCATACACTTACTAGCAACGTCCTCATGAAACTAATGAAACACTTGCCAAACTAATGCAGGAACAATTTGGAATAGCATTCCAATGCTGGAAGATCAAATCTTTCAATAAGGCTTTTTTTTATGTTGTAAGAAATTTAAGACACAAATCCTCTTTGGAAGGAGTGAGTTTCTTAGCCATTTTTATGCAAGACAAAATCTTATTTGGATAGGATCTGTTCATGAATTGAGTCTAGTTATAATCACTCAGATTATGATCTCAGAGTCAGTGCCATTTAATTAGTATTTAAGTACATGTACTGTAGCTACATTTAATTACAATCCCAGATTCCTATCTATTATCTGACAGATGATTGCTACTATTTGGCATTCAAATGGCTTCCAAAAAATAGGAAGTGAAAAACCTAATATGAATAACAATTAACAATACAGCTTGCTGTTACACAAAGCAAGCCTGCAATAAATGCTAGATCACACACAAAACAATTAGTCACCAAATCATTATTGAAGTATTAAAGCAAAAGAAGGCCCTAAACTAAGGTTTTCTCTTCTTTCTCCAGTGGTGTTTTGTGTTTTCTCTTTGTTTAGTATCTGATCTTACATTTCAGTCCTACAGATTACAAGCTTGTATGGTGGTGCCCATGAGACCCTAATATCACAGATAGACCTAAAGAATCAGAACCTTCAGATATATATTTCTAAGGAGCACTGCATCCATACCGATGCTGTACACTCTATACTGCTAGACCCTATACTGTATGTTGTCAGGCTTTGTAATACTATAGTGTTTTTGCCTCCATTTGTAAAATTGAAGAATGCAGTGGATTCAGCTGGTATCAGACAGGGACAGTGATGTTTCTGATTAAAAAGTAATATTGCAGTTGAGTTATTCTTACCTCCAACTTAACATACATATATTTTTCCAAATTTCAAATTGTCCACAGAGGGACCAGAAGAGAAAAAAAAAAAAAAAAAAAGAATAATGCATAGTAAATCCTGCTAAATTTCTTCTAATTTAAAATTAATGCATAGTAAATCCTGCTAAATTTCTTCTAATTTAAAATTGTGCTTTAAGCTAAGTTTCCTAAATACCTTTACGATATAGCTTCTTAAGTGAAATAATAACTTGAACCACATTGTAGTAAAGATAACTAAAAATAAAGGCCAACATTCCCACAGATATGCTGATATAATAGGTAATGCTCCTGCACCGTGTAGAAATATCACAGAAATATCTTCAAAAGCAACTAACAAGTACAGTTAGTTGTCCCACTGCCCCAAAAGGCTCTCCGCATCTGTGCCACGAGTGTTCAGTATGTATATTAAAATTTACCAGCTAGCTGCTAGCAAACAGAACATATAGACGCTGACTCGTTCTTTTCATTCTCTTAGCAGGAAAAGTAATTTTGGTCTCTTCTATTCATTCTTATGATTTTCATAAGACTGGTGTCTTGGCATCTTTATGAAATCTATCATTCTTTCAAATTTGGATGAATTTGCCAGCCAAAAATTATGGTTAAATATTTTTTAAGTATACAATTATAAGTTAAAAGGAGATGCAATTGCATACAACTCATTTCTTTGAAAGGGCAGATAAAAATTGAAGGCTGAATTCTGCTGTTGCGCATAATCATTAGGAAGGAATTTGAGGAAAATATGGGATCAGTTCTGTAAGCAACAAAAGCAATTGTGGTAATGTGAGACAGAGGTTCATGTTGCAAAAGGCGAAGGAACAGCCTGGTAGGAAAGGATGTTATGTTTTCAAACTTTTAAAAACATATTATAAACAATCATAATGCACAGAAATAAACACATTGGCAAGGGTCCTTCTGTTGACCAGCGCTTCCCAGTTTTAAAAGCACCAGCCGCTAAACCTGGTGTAGTTTCAAAATCAAGTGTACAAAGGTAAGTGACAAATGCACGTGAGTATAAAAACCATATACTGAAATTATATGTTCCAAACAGATTTCAGCTTTTTAATGGGACTAAGGTTACTGCTGCATATATGGAAGAATGTGAAAAGGATTTATAGAAGCAGAAGGTGGGAAGATTAAACAAAGGCGGACAATTAGTTGAGCTTATGGACCTAAACAGCCAAAAGTTAACTTCTTCACACGCAACACTAGTGCTAAAATCACAGCACAGCTCAGTAATATGACAATCTTGACTTAGTCTATGTAGGCAAAGGCCTTTTATTTTCATCTATCTAAATGACTCCGTTTGCTGACAGGATTACACTCCTGTGTGTTAAAAGTGAATAAAAGATTAGACTGAGCTGTTCTTTACTTAGGGTGTTTCCCTATTCGGGGCTTCTGACCCAGAATTTGTGTTTTAATTTAGTTATCCATTGACTATTTTTTTATTTTACAACCAGAAAATCAGTGAGCACTGCAGTTCAATTAAAAGCCCTGCATCATTTCACTGGTTCTTTGAACAGATCATAACTACAACATACATCAGTGGTATTGCTGTAAGACAAAATTCCATAGGATTTTGCATAACATTCTGGAAAAGGAAATAAAAATTATGAACACACAAGAAGTGTTCCAGCGTCCCTAAATATCTGATTGTTACCACTTAAGGGCATATTGATTTACCTCGCTGTTGGGGTTTGTTTGTTGGCTTTTCCTTCATCCTCTCATATGACACCATCTATTTTAAATGTTGACACATTTACATTTTAAAACAACCCAGAGACCCTGCTTTACTTGTATATCTTGCTAAATGTGAATAAAATTCAAACTGAAATGCATCAACTATTTTTGCTGGCAGCCAAAGCATCTATTCCTTTTCCTGACTTCTCCATAACTCTTTACTTGGATCTATAAATCCTGTAGCTTGTTTGGTGTAACAGACTGTATTGTCACCGTAATTTGTGATTCTGTTAAAAATCTCACAACATTTTATGAGGTATTTGTCTTAGGTTTTCAGGTCCTTCAATCAAGAGTGTTTACATGGAAGTCTTAATCTCTTTTGTTTGTAAATTGAAACTGCACTTTTAAATCTTACAGGGCTTAAAGATTATTTTTTAAAGCCACAAATACCTAAAATTATAAAAAACCTGCATGAATAAACAACATTAAGAGGGAGCATCAGAGACTGACAGACCACTTCACAACTGTAACCTGAGATAAGCATTATGTCTAGCCTCATATCGAAATTGTCATCAAAGTCTCTGCTCAACTTACTATTTTGTTTAATAGATGAAAGATGTAGTTGAGATGATCCTGAGTCAAGAACTGGAGAAATCATGGTATGCAAGAGCTTGAGAAATAGGAGTGCTGTCAGTAAGGAAGCTAAGTGAGCAAAACCCGGAGGGGGATTGTACCGCAAGTGGGAGACCTAGGAGTAACAGCAGACATCAGGGACTGAGGAGCAGGGCTAATTAGCAAGCCACAAGGCAAGGAAGAGGTACAGTAATATGCTGCGTGAGTAAAGAAAAAAGCAACCCGCGGAGCGTTCTAGAGCAATTAGTGCAATCTGCCCCCATGCCTGACGTGAGGCAGCTATCAGTCAGGCTCAGAGACCAGTTACAGCCAGGTCCCTGGCTGTAGTTACAGCTTGAAAAAAGACAACACGGTTTTGTTGTGTTGTCCAGGTGGATTTTATAACCATAGGACAATTTCCGTATGCAAGTATAACACGAACACTTAAAATACATTAGATACTGCTGCAGTCAGTGTTTAATAAGTGGCCTTATTAGATCATTGAGAGCTTTCAGTTGCCAATGATCTCAGCCCATTGTTGCTTTCTGCTTTTTAGCCTCACCTTCATTTCAGAGACAGATTTTAATGAGATCCACAACTTTCTCCTTATATCTAGATACATTGCTTGAAATAAGCGGTACTTTATATGTGTGGAAACAAATGTACATGCCTGTAGGCAGTTTATTTTATATGCCATAGCAGAAAAAGTGTCTGCAATGCCTGTATGAACCCATCAGCAAAGAGGCAGACATAATGAAGAGAGTAATGGTGTATTACGCTTCATCTGCAGCTGAGAACTCTGTCAATTGCCAGAAAAGGGAAGAGGGGCATGGGAAATACAGACAGGCAATATACATAAAGAGACAGAAGTTTAATAGCAAGTATGCCAGAGAAAAGGGCATGAAATACATTTGATACAGGTGAGAGATGTCAGCTTATTGCTTTTTATTTACAGACGTGCACAGATGTGTATAGTGCTTTATCATACAAAAATTAAATTGATGTAGATAGCTCAAGGAGTAGAGATGTGAAATCAGAATTGGTATGAAGAGAATATTAGAATGAACTAAATTATCGGGGAATAGGAACTGCTTTATCCTCTGGTCACTGCAATAAATATGCAATGAATTATTCTGAAGAAACATTAAGTATCTTGCTAATGAGGCCTAGGGTGTCATTGTACAATGTAGGGTGCTCAGATGGGAATTAGTGATAAGCAGATAAGCCTTATGTTAAAAAAAAAAAGGTGTAACACTACAAAATACATAATAGCAAAAGCTACACCAGGCACAGACGTATCCAAAGAAGAGGTCTGATATCCTAAGCAGAAATTATTTCCTGAATGGAAGTCCTCTCAAAGACCAACCTTTCTACAAATTACAGAAAAGATACAACGCGAACAGAACTGCTTGTAAAGTCCAGAAAGACCACCAGTTAATTTCTGCTCCCAAATTACACCATAAAGGCATCAGAGTCCAGAAACACTGCCTCGGAATACATCTTTCATATTTGTATCATAGAATCATCATAGAATGGTTCGGGTTGGAAGGGACCTTCAAGATCATCTAGTTCCAACCCCCTGCCATGTGCAGGGACACCTCCCACTAGACCGGGTTGCTCAAAGCCCCATCCAACCTGGCCTTGAACACTTCCAGGGATGGGGCAGCCACAGCTTCTCTGGGCAACCTGTTCCAGTGCCTCATCTCTTTCACAGTGAAAAATTTCTTCCTAATACCTAATCCAGATCTACCCTCTTTCAGTTACCCCTTGTCCTATCACTACATGCCCTTGCAAACAGTCTCTCTCCAGCTTTCCCGTAGGCCGCCTTGAAGTAATGGAAAGCCATTATAAGGTCTTCCCAGAGCCTTCTCTTCTCCAGGCTGAACGACCCCCTCTCTCTCAGCCTGTCTTCACAGGAGAGGTGCTCCAGCCCTCTAATCATCTTCATGGCCCTCCTCTGGACCCTCTCCAACAGATCCATGCCCTTCTTATGTTAGGGACCCCAGAGCTGGATGCAGTACTCCAGGTGGGGTCTTACCAGAGCAGAGTAGAGGGTAAGAATCACCTCCCTTGACCTGCTGGCCACAGTTCTTTTGATGCAGCCTAGGATGTGGTTGGCTTTCTGGGCTGCAAGAGCACATTGTCAGGTCGTGTTGAGCTTCTCATGCATCAACACCCCCAAGTCTTTCTCCTCAGGGCTGCTCTCAAAGCCATTCCCCGCCCAGCCTGTATTTGTGCTTGCGATTCCCCTGACCCACATGGGGCTGACCTTGCACTTGGCCTTATCTTCATGAGGTTCACACAGGCCCACCTCTCAAGTCTGTCCAGGTCCGTCTGGATGGCATCCCTTCCCTCCAGCCTATCAACCGCTCCACACAGCATGGTGTGTAGGCAAACTTGCTGAGGTTGAACTCAATCCCACTGTCCATGTCACTGACAAAGATATTAAACAGCACCAGCCCCAATACCAGCCCCTGAGGAATACCACTCATCACTGGTCTCCACTTGGACATCGAGCTGTTGACCACAACTCTTTGAGTGTGATCATCCAGCCAATTCCTTACCTACCAAGTGGTTCACCCATCAAATCCATGTCTCTTCAATTTAGAGATAAAGATGTCATGCAGGACAGTGTCAAATGCTTTGCACAAGTCCAGGCAGATGTTGTCAGTTGCTCTTCCCTTATCCACCAATGCTGTAACACACTTAATTGTTCTGAGTGATTCAAGACTTTTTTATTTACTTCATTAATACTTGAATTCTAGAAGGGAAGTGAATGGGGGAAGGATTCAAAGATTCAAGAGCAACTGAAGGGACTGATTGAGAACTAGATCTAAAATAATGCTCAGCTAGCACCAGTTTCTCACATTCTGATCCCAAAATGCAAATGTGTTGTAATAGTTATGATTACCCACCAGCAAGTGCCATTTGGGGTGCCACCACCTATGATTTTCTTTGTAAAAAGGCAGTAAGTTCTGTGAAGGTTGCAGTAATAGAATGAATCTGATAAGTTTTCTGTAAAGTTACTTATAGGACCATTACTTGTTTACTTTGTTTTTCTGTACAACGAGCACAAGGCTTGTATGAGGACAATGGGTACATGTATTGTACGTATAAATTCCCATCCATATGGGATGAGTTACTGTAGCAATGCTTTGAAGTTAACAAACCTTCTCAGATCATTACAGATAAAAATACTTCATTTCCACCTTTAATATGAAATGAATGAACTATTAGTTGTGTAAACAACTTCTGTATTTCATTTCTGATACTGCAGAAGTAGCAACAGTGATTTCTTTTCATACATTTGAGATGTGTAAAGATAGGCAGCAAACACTAACTCTTCAAAAACTTCACAAACTGTTTCTAATTACTTTTCTATTTTTTTTAAAATGAAGACTTAAGACCTTTCTTTTTTGTAATACATAGCAGAGCTTATTTTTATTTCAAGCACTGTGAAACTAATGGTTTATTACTTGGTACTTGATAGGAGGATGAGTGTTATTTACAACTTTAAATTATTTTGAATTTTCAAAGTCTTTGATTCAATTTTACAAAGCAGCAAAATGATGTTTTAGATTGCACACATGAGAGAATAAGAACTTGCTGGAAAACAGACAACTCGAGAATATTTCTAATGGTAACTGTTTCAGCTGAGAGAAAGAACTAAAGGACAAGGAGTTATTTTTACCTGTCTTTCTTCTTACGTTGAAGTACTTTCTTTTTTTCTTGTAATGAAAGTGCTATGTCAGCGAACTCATGTTTTGGTTGAACACAGAGCAAGTAGCAAGCTAAATTATATACTCAATACAAATCTCATGCAATAATGATGAAATAAGTGTAAAATGACTGTAACCAAAGCAGGCGCTTTATGAAGTAAGGTCTCTTCTAAATTCAGTATGTGTAGGCAATATAGAGAAAATGGAAATGTATTAAAAAAGATGGAATCGTAGACTAGACTGGCCAAAAGTTTTAATGAGACTGTAAAATATTATGATAAGCCTCTGTTTAAAATATACTCGGCCTTTGTCACTGCAGTATAAAGCAGATAAAAACTTAAGTGTGACGTCATGGAACATAATTAGAAGTCAAGCTGGCATGGAATTATGGTGCTCAAAAAACACAAGGAGCCAGTTCTGAGCCCTTGGCCTGTGATGAGAAATTCTGCTGACTTCAGCACGAAGTAAAAATAACTCGAATTATTGTGGGCTGCAGGACTGGACCTTGGTCATTATTTAATCTAAACACAGTAGAGCTTCAGTTTAGTAAGGATGGCATGAACTTTGCAAAGAACAGCTATTTAACAAAGAGGTCAAAAGTCTGCTGCTGCTTCTACTAACTAAAGAAGCAACCACTTAATCTCAGGCAGTATACAGCTGCCCTACTTACAATATATAGCAGTCATTACAAAATAAATGGATATTTATAGTCAAATTTATCACCCTTACATTGTCATATACAGACAGACACACACAATGCTCTCTATTAGATTAGTTCAGACTAGCTTCGGGTATTTTTTTTTTCCTAACTCTGAGGCCATATTTTAGTAGAGGCATTTCACAAAAGGTTGAAGGTTTAGAATTGGGGAAATTTCATTCAGCTTTGCAAGGACAAAATTTGCATAATGGGGCTGCAATTTAAGACTTCTAAGAATAAAATTTCTCCTGAAATATCCGACATTTCCAAAAGGAAATACCATCATAAAAAAAAATCAACACTTGAGGTTCAATTCTAGGTTTACAGAAAGAGCTATAGAAAATAAGAATGACAAAACGTTCTAAAAAATGAAAGTTTTGAGAATAGCCAGTGGTTTCTAGTTCTTCATGAAGAGTTCATCAGTTTTTAGTTTAAAGTACAGGAAGTATGATAGTGGTCATAACTGTTTTCTGTTTGCTTAAAAATATTAGTGAAGCTTACTGAACTACTCTGGCTTGATTAAATGCATGGCAAAAGTCAAGCATTGGAATATCTCTTTTTCCATGCAAGGGCATACAATGACATATGATCCTACACCCTTCCTTTCAGATGGTGTCAAGGGAATAAGGTAGCACAAATGCCTGTGAAAGATAGCTAGCATGAAACAAGTCATACACCAGACATCATCCTCTGCAGTGATAAATTCTTTAGTGAGCTGGATGTCTGGAGGAAAAAAGAGGGCTGAGGAAAATGAATGTGCCTTAAACATGATCTTCATCTTTCTAATGAGTTATTTAGTTACACAACCCTCTCCTATTGCTAAGTAGGAGGATATATCATGATAGCCATTCTGCAGAACATTCCTTACACAAAGTTGTCTGATTAATAATTCTTCTTATTTGTGCATGTACCCAGTATTTTGTATTTGTACCTGTCTGAGGAAGTTTTATATACACAAATTTCAAAAATATCCATGGAAAAACAACATAATCATTACACTGCTAAAACGGTTATTAAGAGTCAGAATAAAATACCAGAAATTCAGAACTGGTTATTTTTAAAATTATCTCATTCACAGGTGGTCCTATACTAACCATATACAGAAAACAAGGTGCTTTGATTCCTGTTTCTATCACTCAAAATTATTAAGACTCAACCATTAGTTAAATATTCTAAAAAAATGTCTCCAGACTCCACATCCAATTTCTTCTTCTATGTTCTAGAAATCATTTTGGATGATGCCCCCGCTTTCCCCTTTCCCCCAGTGCTTCACTGAAAGTTTCACGATTAAGCACAGCAATTTTTCATTTGATTATTTAGTAAGAAATAAAGAAAATAAAATTTTGAAGGGCTTATTTACCGTTGTGGAAAGAACAGTTAAATCAATAAGGGCAAATAAGTACCTTCTAGTATACTGAAAGCATCCTTTTTTTGTTTATAGAAAAGGAGATTAATGTTCACATTTAAACATTTCACAAACCTCTATGCATAGCTTCTTACACATGCAGTAACATAAACTCACTGCCAGAAGAACTAAAGCCACATATATGGTGTTTTGGGGGGCTACGGAAGAAACTGGCATCAATTCCTAGGGCATTTAGTGAAGAACAGCTCGTACCCACAGTGCTCAGACCCAACAGTAGTAGATTTGCCATATCATTACAGCATAGATACATGGGCCAAAACCCTCTGCATCTCACATGGCAATTTAAACCATAGAATTTTATTTATTTTACCACAATTTCTCCAGATGCATCTACCTGGTTTGCTTGGGAAAGAAGCCTACAAGACAAAAGGCTATATGAGGTGTAGGTGATAATGGAATCAGAGTCTGGAAGAAGTCAGACAGATTGACAGATAGGTGTAATCCTCAGAAAACTTTTCTCTTAGTCCCAATCCTTTTGCGTTTGCACTTTCTCTGTTTTCTTGCTACATGCTCCTCTGCTTTTTTGCTATCCTATTTCTTCAAGTTTTATTTCTAATAATCACTGTTATCCAATCTTTAAGTTCCTTCATATCTTCATTTTCTCTTTTCTTCATCATATTCCTTGCTATATTTTTCCTGTTCCTCTATGTTTATTTTTCATTGCATGGTCCTAACCACCTCTCAGCTTGTCCCTGCGTTTGCTCAAACCCTTGCCAACTGATCTAAACACACTTTAGTCATGGCTTGTTAAATGTTAAATGTTAAAACCTGCCTCAAGCCTTTATACTGCCTTCTTCCCCCTCACAAAGAAGACATTGCAATTTCAGTAAGATCAGTGTCAGAAGAAAAAGTGCTGGCCCAGGGCCTTTTAATTTTTTTAAAGATTTGGAATAAGTAACTAAGAATAGTAGGTGAGAATCCCCTCAAATACAAGTAGAAATGGTGTTAACAACCACCAGTTGAGCTTTAAATTTGTTTTTTAATCTACTACTTCACAGTGAAACAGCAAAGAAAAGTCCAAGGTTCTTACTAATCGCTAATTTGAGCTTTGAAATTAAGCAAAAACACATTCAGAACAATTCAGTAGCAGCATTTTTGTGCAAGGATACACATGAGGTGAAACAAGTGTTATTTACAGACCATGCAATTCATCTATGGCAGACAGAAGAATAACAACATTTTTTTTTTTGGTACTACAATAGCTAGTATTCTGTAATTACTTTCTACCAGTAAAAGTATTAGGGCTTTCTGACTGCTGGCTAGCATGGTGCTGGTGGGGAGGGTGGCTGAAACACACACAGCGCTCTCACCACAGCCAGTCACACCTGGATTGAGGCACACAAAGTTGAGGTGGAGATTCTGTACTCCCAGGCTCCCCAGACTCTTCCTGGCATATTGTTTTACTAATTATACAGGCTATACTATTGTCTTCACAATCCACTCTCTCATTTGTCGTAATTTAGATTGTTGAAGTGAAACCAGACCGAAGTAACTCATTTGAAAGGTTTTTCATTATCTGAAATAACGATACCTCCAGCTTAAATTTAAGATTCTAATTTCATATACAGAATGGAATCTACCGTTTGGTTGACCTTAGTAACTGAACTAATCCATTAGATTAATTCATACATATTGCGTATACATAGAGAACAGAATACACTTGTTTCAACTTGCAGCTTAGATGATGAAGAGCATTTGCAAACGATCGGCTGACTTACAAAAATACAGAAAGAAACAATTCCTTGGTAAGAGTAATTTCCTATATGGGAAACTTGCTGGATACTCAGCTTTTGAGAGGTGCTCCAAAACCAGCGAATATACTGGGCATTTATTCCCATTTGTACTTGTACAGAAGACTGTGACCTTTCTTTTGACATGTATGCCCCACAGCTGTTTCACAGTCTTCTTATATTACCTCAATAAGCTAATATGTATGGACTCTCCAAGCAGAACAGTGGAACCAAACCCACAGGGATGATAGCTCAGGGAAGCAAGCATTTAAATTAGCGCACCATCTTTGTAGTGGGGAGAAACAAGACCAAGCACTTCAGTTTTGACCACTTAAGAGAGATTTCCTCTTTGCTGCAACTTAGATTAGCCTTAGAACTTCAGCACATAATAGCTGAGGACTGCCAGGAGATTTTTAACAAAGAGCCCTCCCCTCTGCAGTGCATACGCGTTCTTTCTCTCCCCACATCAGGGAAAGAAGCCCCAAATTTAGTGATCAGCAAGAGCATTGTACAGGATTGCTCTCTTTTCTCAAAGCATTCCACTAGGGAATTAAAAGTGATCAAGCAGTTTGAGAAAGGGCAATCTCAGTCTGGGCTGAATACAAATCAAATACATAAATGAAGCTGCACATCACTCAGACTTACAGCTGGTAAGTATTGACAGCAGCATGGCCTTTTCCCTTTCCTGGGACCATCTTCTCTTTGAGTCAAACTTATATAGATCAAAATAATGTTATTGCTCTTCCATACTAGTACCAGATGCTCCTGACACTACACACTGCCAGGTTTCAATGGGCTGAGGGGTTATCTATTAGGGCAGACTTATTAGTGGCCATTACTTTTAATATGGATTTAACAGTGCCTACTTTGTGTGTTGCAAGCTTGTTTGTTTTTAAAAGTATTGTAGTAGTAAGTAGTAAATTCCAGTCTGAGTTTAATTTCCAAAGCAATTCTATGCTTTCAAATGACTAAGTTATAATTCCTTTCCATCTTACACTACAAAAACTGGAAAGAGTTCCTCACTGTTTTGACCCTGGTTAAGATTTTAAACTCTTTCAGATAGATAGTTTAAAAGAGCTGTATATTTTATCTTCTACCTGCTTAAAGGAAACGTTGTTTCATATCTATTTTATTCCAAACTCAGACTGGAAAAGGAGTGATTGGTGGGGGAGGGGAAGAAGCTCAATCACTATGGAGATACGGAATTCTGTAAGAAGTCCCAGTGGAAAAAAAAAAAACCAAAACCAACAAAGACACTGCTATTAATGTTTCTGCAACTCAAAAACTTTTAAGGGAAAAAAAATAGTATGTTTGAATCTGCATAAATGGAACTATTCTGAAACTGGACTCAGATTGCTAATGTTTTCTAATTGAAGGAAACCAAACAACGATTTCTCTTCCACTTCAGTAATGAAACCAATCCAAACCATCTTCCTTCCTATTTATGCCACCACACGCCTTCTGAATTATTTGCCTGTTTTGTAGGCTACATCCCAATCCAACACAGATTTGTTTAAAGGTGGGAGAAGATTAAGAGTTTTGAACAGGACTTGTTTATGGCTGAAGACTGTAACCCAGCGTCTAGCACTCATGATAGCCAGCACTGAAATGCTCACCTTGAATGAGATAATATAGGGAAGGTAATCTACCATCAGCTAACAAAGTTAAAAAATTCAGTTTTCCACATTAAGGTCTAAATTGCACTTAATAGATTGAGGGATGAAATGTAACCAATCTTTTTCATATGAATACAAAACCACCATTTTTGATTTATTTTTTATTACAAAAGCAGTGAGCCTAACCCCTCAAATCATTATTTTTTAATTAGAAAATTATTTTGAAAATTTTAAGAAAATCCCAAATTTTTAATTCAAATTATTCATAGGAAAATTTAAAAGGAACTGGGGTAAAATCTCACAGAAAGCCCATTCCAAGATATTTGGCTTTGTTGCACAAAACATAGTGGCTATTCATGCAGTGCGTCTATGCAAGAAAACTTCCTGATATAAATTCAACAAGAATGACAGTAATTACATATTCTGACCTATATTTCTTCATTTGTCAAATATTTTGAATACAAGGGTGATTTCCATTTGTATTCTACAATTTTGAAAGTCCACTAATTGCAAGACATTCTAAAATAAATGTAAATTGTCTGGATGGGCACCATCCAATTTCTAATGGACAGGTGTTCATATAAAAATTCAACAGTATCAGCAACAAGCTGGCAGTTACTGGTGGGGTGAGGGGCGTTAAGAAATTATTTGGCTCACAGCTGAACTTCCTATTTAACCACAGGGATGATCAAATTAAGTCAAGGTCAAGTATGTGACAGAGCAGCTGTGCCACGCAGCAGATAAAAACTGCTGGTATATATATAGTAAATTTGTTTTGATTTTCTAATCCACCATTCGTGTCTTGCAATTCAAGGCTACTGCAGGAGAGAAAGTGGCCTCCTGCACTCTCAGCCTTTACTTTGGGGTCTCCAGGTTTAGGTCCTTCCCAGGCTGCTTGAAGCCGTTATGGTGCAGCAGCCCCATAGCACTCACTGCATCTCTGGGCTACAAGGAAAGCTTTACAGATGTCCAATATAGCAGAATAGCCAAAAAATCTCCTCCCGACTGAATAAGACAGATATTTAAATCTCCCTAATGGAATTAAATTATTGGACTGGGGGTGAAATTCTTACCCACAGGACACTTTACTCAGATGTAGCCCAACTTGAACTCTTATTAACCACTAAAAATATATGCTTTCAACATAGAGTGGGTTTGGGCCCTGTTATGCTTTGGCTTCATAATCTATGATTTTCCTGTTTCAATAAATGAAAATAAATTGATTTATGGCAGCTAATACACAGGTACTGCAAAAGATGGCTGTAATTTTTTGGTACCCATCTGTCCTCCTCTTACTCCATCTGTTTCCTTCACTCATTGCACTGGAATCCTGCTTCATGAAATGGGATCCAAGCTCTTTCGTGTAGCACAGTGTAAGTTACCTAGTTACCCAGCTGAAAGACATTTTCAAAATAAATCACTCTCCTTGTACTCTGTAGAAGGCAATAGACATCATTTTGTTGTTAATGTATGTCTGAAAAATCCTTCTTTCAACAAAATACAACTCTCAGTAAATTTCCTCCAATTTCAGATTGTGCACTTCAAAATAATACCATAAAGGCTCATCATTTTAATCAATTATTGATTACACCTTGGGGACTTTCCACCGATTCCACTTGATGCTGCTTTTAAAATGGTAAGTACCTAGATAACTGTATGATATTATAAACTGGATTATATTTTTATACTAACACAAGACTAAAAATGCACAGTATTATATGATTTCATTGGATAGTATAGCTTTTCTTAAACAGTTTTGACTGAATTTTTTTACCTTTTACCAGTTCTTTGGATTAAAGATTTTTATTTGACTCTTTACTCTAAATGTAAGTGTTTAACAGGAAAAGAAAACCTAAGAAAGCCCTCTGCCCTTTACAATCCAAGATGGAAGATATACAATACAAAAGGCTGAAATTAATTTATTGAGAAATTGTGTGTAACAAAAACACAAAAGCCATTACTAAAAATATTTGTTCCATGAGATAAAATAAACAAAGGGTACTTCCATTATTATCTCATCTTTAAGGCAGTGTGGTAAGGGAGGTCATTTGAAGGTCAAAAAGGGGGGGGGTTGCTGTTGCTTTAAAAAAGGGCTCACACTTTGAGATTCTCAGTATTCATGGTGTCTTTCTTTTCTATACTACCACGGTAGCTAGAATACCTACCTGCCTTAAACACTTGTTTTACGCACTTCATTATTAGCATCATATTAAAAGGCAATAGTTATATTTTATTTGCATCTGCAAAGGACTTTTGCCTGATACCAAATATATACACAGAATAAAATATACAGGAATACTAGCACACAGAATACAGTTCACAGGAACATGCATTTAAACACACAGCTTTGTGACTAGGGCGATAGTAAATGTACTCATCACTTTTTTTTTTTTCCTCTAATCCCACATGTTGTTTTACCACAATTTCAGTAGCATAACTGTCTGTAAGCAGTAAATTACCTAACCTCTTCAGACAAGAATGAGCATTTATAATGTAAGGGAATTTAAAAATATGTAGTAAGAACATAAGTTGGAAATGAAATGTTTTTCCAAGATGAAAAATGGAAACAAGTGCTGGTAATAGCACTTTGTAAAATAGAACTTTCATGTTAGATATCCATTATAGTGATGTAGGTGACTAAAAAAATTGAGAATTGCAATTATTTTAGTCTTTAGCTGTACCTTTAAATACTTATAGCCCATTTCTCCTTTCTATAGCAGAGTTTGAAGTACTTACAAATGAAAGCAAAAAAAGAATGGCTGGTATTAATCATACAGAAAAAAATTAAAGTCTATATACCTCCTTTGCTCTTTTAAAAAGCATTAATAATGAAGTATTTGCATAAAGTTAAAGCAAGAAAACATATGTGAGAAAACATGCATCTTTTTGACGTCTGCGAGCTACTTCTCTTGATCTGCTCTATAAATAGAAACTAATTATGGAGAGACTAAAATGAAAATAATGCCCTAGAAAATAAGAGAGACTGTCTTTTTTAAATGTACTCAAAATAGTGTGAGTAAATCTATATCATACAGACACACAACCATTAAGCACATTGGAATTAGAAATCTTTTTCAGTCTGGTCTTCCTCCTTTTACAAGAAATGGTTAAACTTCCACTAACTCCATTCAAAGCAGAATCAACCTTGATGTGTTCTTTCTCTGCTAATACTTTCTGGCCTACAGAGTATCAATATTAACTGTGAATGTCAGAACTGTACAGGCTCTAGTGAAAAAAAGAAATAGTCAGTCCTCTAAATGAATGCCCGAGCTCTGACTTTTAAGTGAAGACAGAGATCAGTAAGTCAGCTGCTCTTCGTGTTGCCTTCTTACTCATAATCAAAAAACAGAGGCTTGGGGAGCGCTTAGTAACATAATCCATTCCTTCCCAGGAATTTGATCTAAGTTTTCTTTTAAAATAACTTTATTCTTCTGCTTTGGTTATAAATATTACTTCAGAAACAAATACGATCAAAGGCTAAATTCCAAACTAAAAGCTGACACAATATAGGGGGTCAGCAGTGAGGTTGAAATTTCCAGTTAATATGCTGAGTCAATCCTGTCAAGGTGGGTGTTAGGGCTTCTCAGTTTCAGTGGGTACCTCAGCCACTGTCTTTGGACAGTAATGTTTCCCAGACTCACTGCAGAAGTGCATATTAAGCTGTTTCTTAGAGTAAATAGCAACCTGCTTGTGTATCAGCAAAAGTCTGGCAAAGGACAAAATAGAAGGCACTTCAGCCACTCAGAGCAGGAGACCACCATTAGAAGGACTGAAATGGAACCAACTGGGGAAAGTTTTCTTCCTTAGGAGTTGCGGAGAGGAGGTGGCTGGATGGAGCCGCAGAGCTCAGACAGGTTAAAAGTTGCATGCTGGATTTCTCAAAATTAAATACAACCGTGGCCTTTATTTTTAGATATCTGCACTAAGAGAAGGGAGATTAAGATGCCAGAAATTATTATCCTTCGCAGGCAGAGTCACTCAGGAATCCAATCTGTATGATTGCAGATACTTGCAATCATTTACTCACCAGGATAAAGCACTGAGCTACAGTTCTCACAGTTTTAGCACCATGCAACAACCCAGCAGTCAAAAAATTTGTCCCATTAGAACAGTATACAAACTGACAGTCTGCTATGCTGCTTTACAAAATTATCAAGGGAGGAAATATCTTTAGGTTTGCCTTAACCTACCATCTGTCCACACAAAAAGTCAAAATGCATTAATTTACATACAACATTTTGCCAGTCAACAGCAACCGTTAAGCATTATTCCTTTCTCCCACCCTTCACCTTAAAAGCGACTATTCTGTATCCCTTCAGTCATGGCATATACATTTTCTGTGAAGAAAATAAGCCAAAGCAACAGTGTGCAAAAAAGCACAGTCTAGGGTGGAATGCACAACCCAGTGCACATGCTCTCCATTTGCTATATACTGCTACCCTGAAGTGCAGAATATTTGCAAAAATATAGGAACATTCAATGGCAGCAGGAGGCAGCACTTGGAGCCTACACCAGACCTGGTCAGTACCTTCAAAGACCTATTTCAAACCAGTTGGACATTAACCTAAATAGCATCTACTTGAGTTTCAAATAAATTACACACTCTTAGTCCTAACTTCCTGTTTCAGAGTGCACCAACATTTTAATCTACGCTAAAGTGAGGACTAAATGAATCATGTAAATCGTAGTGGATGCATTGGGCATGCTAAATGAGGAACCGGCATAATCATTTACAGCAAAAGCAATTAGATCATAGGGAATGCATTTAAATAGATACAGCATCAATTATTTCATTTCCAGCTACTTGAGACTATAAGACCATAACCTGAAAATTTAGTCAATGACTTCTGGTTAGTAGGCAAGTACTAAGCTACAGGATTTTAGCTTGCCATGGTTAACTGATCAGAACATGCTTTTCATTCATTCTTGTTTTTTAGATTTCATTGTTAATGCAGAAAATCTGCATAATAATGAAAACTGAAAGTGCAGTGTAAAATAAATGGAACTTAATATCAAAGTTATTTTTCATATTTAATTAACTAAAAACTTAACTTCTGAATTTTAATTCACTGACAAATAACTTCATTAACACAAAATTATGATTGCCTGTAGTGTTTCGTGTCCTTCCAGAAGGCTGACTTCAAAACCATACAAACTTTGGAGGGGGAGGGTGGCAAGAAGGAAACACACTGGAACAACCTTACCTTGCATTACGGAAAGAAAATTTCCCTGTACAAACTCAAATTGAATGGGATCTTGGAGGTGAGAATAGAGCAGGGATTACATAAAGCAAGTTGTGGGAATGATGGCTGGAGGAGCCTGGCAAAGAAAAATGAGAGAACCCTCAAGGCAGGAGATACAACAAAATAACCATCTGCATTAATTTAAAGAAAAAAAGGAAAATGTTGACAATGTGTTCACATAGCCTTTTGAAACAGAGAGAAAGAAACTGGAAGGATTAAATAGGATTTACCAATCTTCAGAGGGATATGCCTGTTTCTTTTGTCCCCTCCCACCTTCTGCATCAAGTTCAGCGCTATCAGTAGAACATTTTTCACCTTCTCAAATAAAGCTGTGAACAGCAGTCCTGATGCCATGAGCATGGCAAAAGTTGCTCAGCTGTGCCTGGTTCTCTCTGCTACTGAATAATCTATTGTAATCAATGTATTAAAGAATAAACCCAATACAGTTTTCATGATGGCAACCTGAGAAGGTACACTTAATTAATTAATAAATTACAGTTAATTACGTATGCATATGCTGGGTTTAGCTCTCTGTAGAGGACCCCAGGCTTGTCATGAAATTGCTCTTCAGCTTGATAGGCAAACAAGAACAAACTGCACTGATGTTCAGCTCACCATAATGGTGACATTTATGTTGCAAAACAGAGAGATGAAATTTCACTTTACTCAAGGTTCATATCTCATAGAAAGAAATAGCATTTGCTTGTTTTATTTATACAAGTTTAGAGGACACTGAGATACGTACATACAAAAAGGAGCACTGAGTGCAGTTCTGTTATGTGCTACAGAAGAACTGCAGAAGAAACATGTGAAAGAGAACCAGACTTAGTCACAGTCCTCAAGAATATCAAGGTTGCGTATTTGTCCATGATAACCACTGAAGGTATGCCCAAACAGATCATGCTATGTGGCCAGTCTATTCCTTGCTTTATTGTGCCAAAGCATTTATAGGTAGGTCACAACTGCTTGGTAGCTCACACAGAAACTTTTGATCTCTTCTGGTCAGGCTACTGCAGCCACCTCTTTTCTATTTCTTGCGTTAGTCCTTTACGTGTTGACTTTGTCCCTTCCTTGCAGACATTCTATGGGTTTTGGCTGGAATAGAGCTAATTTTCTTCACAGCAGTTCATATGGTGCCGTGTTTTGGACTTCTGACCAGAACAGTGTTGATAACACACCAGTGTTTGAGCTATTGCTGAACAGCACTTGCACAGCGTCAAGGCCATCTTTGTTTCTTATACCACCCTGCCACTGAGTAGGCTGGGGTGCAACAAGAACTTGTGAGGGGACACAGCCAGCACAGCTGACCCCAAATGACCAGAGGGATATTCCATACCATATTACATCATGCTCAGCAATAAAGCTGGGGGAAAGGAGGAGGAAAGAGGGACGTTCGGAGTTATGGCATTTGTCTTCCCAAGCAACTGTTATGCACAATGATGCCTTACTTTCCTAGAAATTAATAAATAGCTGCCTACTGGGGTTCACTCATAACTGACACAAAATGCCCAGTTATTTTAATTAGTAGCAAAATAGCAATGTATCCCTCTATTACAAAGAGCTAGAACAAAAAGAATACAAACATCAGGTTTTTACAAGGTCACAAAATACTTATGTTTAACTCTGGCAAGTTTGTGTAGAAAAGAAGTACCATGAATAGAAGAGGTTTGGACTGCATCTTCGGTCTAATTTTATCAGTATTTCATTTACACTTCTGCTTCTATTTCATTCCTACAGACCATGTCATCTAATTAGTCTTCATTTTAAAAGTGTATTGAAATACAGTTCTGTAGCCAGGAGTATTAGTTGGGCTTGTTTTATCTGTTACTAACGAAACAAAAGACATTCACAGAAGCAGATGACTCTTACTTTAAATCCTGTCCTAAGAGATATAAACTAATCCACTGCACTGATAAAACAAGATTGGTTTAGATTCACATATACGATAAAAATCCTCTCAAATAATATTTCATATGCAGACCAAACCCAAATAAAAAAATAAATTACATTACATAGTTTGACACAGAAATATAATGGCTAAAATTGCATAAGCTTAAGTAGGTCAGAACTCCCACTGACTTCTGTATGAATTTGTGGGTTTTGTACTTTTCTCCTCTCTGAAAATACATCTGTGTCAAATAAAGTATTTTGCAAAATGGTTTTTGATTCCCTAATTTTATTTTCATAAGGTCATACTAATTTTCTGTCTAAGAGACTGTTATAGAACACCAGGAAAATACGTGGAAAAATAAATATATTCTGGTTTTCAACTTACTCAGTTAACAATAACTGCCATAACAGCAAATAACAAACATTTTGGGTAGACTGAAAATCATTTTTCTGTTAGAAGTGCATTATAGAATCATAGAATCTTCATGGTTGGAAAGGAAAGGCTGTTCCAGCGCTTGACCACTCTTTTAGTAAAGTAATTCTTCCTAATATCTAATCTAAACCTGCCCTGCCGCAGCTTCAGACCATTTCCTCTGGTCCTGTCATTATTCACTTGGGAGAAGAGGCCAATACCCACCCCTACAACCTCCTTTCAGATAGTTGTAGAGGGCAATGAGGTCTCCCCTCAGCCTCCTCTTCTCCAAGCTAAACATGCCCAGCTCCCTCAGCCTCTCCTCATATGACCTGGTCTCCAGACCCCTCACCAGCCTGATAGCTCTCCTCTGGACATGCTCCAGCACTTCAATGTCCCTCTTGTACAGAGGGGCCCAGAACTGAACACAGGACTCGAGGTGAGGCCTCACCAGTGCCAAGTACAGAGGCATGGTCACTTCCCTACTCCTGCTGGCCACGCTATTCCTGATACAAGCCAGAATGCTGTTGGCCTTCTTGGCCACCTGGGCACACTGCTGGCTCATGTTAAACTAGCCGTCCACTAGCACCCCCAGGTCCTTTTCTGCTGGGCAGCTTTCCAGCCACTCTTCCCCAAGCCTGTAGCGTTGCTTGGGGTTGTTGTGACCAAAATGCAGGACCCGGCACTTGGCCTTATTAAACCTCATACAGTTGGCCTTGGCCCATCGATCCAGCCTGTCCAGGTCCCTCTGTAGAGCCTTCCTACCCTCAAGCAGAATGACTCTCCCACCTAGTTTGGTGTCATCTGCAAACTTACTGAGGGTGCACTCAATCCCCTCATCCAGATCATTGATAAAGATATTAAACAAAACTGGCCCCAAAACTGAGCCCTGAGGGACACCACTGGGTGTCACAGATTAGAGATGTAATCTTAGATTTTTGCTAATACATCAAGAGTTAAGCTCAGGGAAAGATCAATAATGTATTATTCATTGCAAAATTTAAAAAACCCCACATTAACAGCCATGTCTACTATTAGAATTTTCATTAGGCCAATGTAAGACCTCTGGAATGTATCTCTGTAGATGGCCTGACTGTCTTCTGTACTGACATCATTTTGCAGAGAAGAATCATTTGATGAATGATTAAAACACTGAAGCAAGAAGAGACTGAGAATGAGGTAGCAAATGTTCTATATTTCTGTCAATTTATTTTTCCTCCAGGTATAAAAAATGCTTCACAAAAGGAATTTGAATCTTTGAAGAGTAAAATATGCTAGTAAAAAACAATCTGTCCTATGTAAAATAATATTATATGCATGTGACTTCTTCAGAGGCAAAGCAGGCAAGCGGACTAGATAACACATCTGACACAATGTCAGCATAAAATATCAGGGGAAAAGAAGTAGGAGAAAGGAAAGTTACATTTTGAAATTATATTACTATCACAGCAAAAAAGATATAGTTTTTTACCTGATACCACTGTCTCTAAGAACACTAATCCCATTTATCAACCAAAAATAACATTTGCCCCTCCTTCAAAAGCAATCTGGGAAATGAATCTTTGTGCTATCTATAAAGAGCACACAGCCTGGATATAACTTTTTTTTGGTTAGTCGTCGTAGCTGATTTAAAAGCTATGTGGACATCGCTACTCAGATATTATTATGGACCAAGTGACCATTCTCTCAGTCTCTTCTTATCTGAGCCCAGAGGGCTTGTCATCAGAGAGATATGAAAACACACTCTGTGCTTCAGCAGGCGCTTCGTTCTTCTGCACTGAAAGCACTAGCGGGTTCCTTGAACATGAATTTAATTTGTGTAGCAATGATATTATGAAGCATCACTGTATTTGCATAGTGCCACTTTCCCTCATGACATCATAACAGTTTGAACATTCATAAACATCAAAACAAGTATGAAGATTTTTAACGCTGGGGATTCAACATACGAGTGATGTTTCTCTCACCACCATGTTTTTCTGCTACACAATAGTCTCATATCCTCATCATTTGCCTTAACATGATGTAAACTTTTTTCCATACATCCATAAATCTTTCTAAATCTTGTTGCTTAACCTTTAGTCACCTTGCTATTATCTAACTTCCCAGTTAGTAAATTCTAAAAATCTTCAGCTACTGAACAATCCTTATCTTAACCTAGAATTTGTAGTCATAGGAGCATAACCCATTTTTTCCACTAAGTACTTCAAAAAATAGCAGCCAATAACAAATTTTAACCTTTGATTTCTATATTGTGCTGAATATCACAATTAGCAGAACGAGCTTTGTTACTGATTTTAAAGTTGGTAAGCTTCCAGGTTTTAAATCTCACTCGAAAACTCTAGTTTCTTCATCAGAGACTTCTCTAAGAAGTATTTTTGACTTGTACCCAGACAAGTGATACAGGTGCTGCAGGATAGGACTAGCATAGGATTATACTTGTCACACAGAAATAGAACAGATGGTTTTGGAATCTTACCCTTAATCATATTTAAGCATATATTCCAGAGACTAGGGACTAAAACACAGCACCCTGATTTCCATCTCGTACCTTCACAAATGTCTGGTTTGCTACCTTTTCCATCCTGATAACTCTACTGAAGAGCATTGATTACACTGGTCTTTGTTTCAGAAATAGAAAACTAAAGCGTACAAATAAACTTGTCACAGCTAGAAGACACAAAACAAAACATAAGAAAAGTCTCTTGTGGTATACAACTTCTAACAGTCTTTCTAACACAGTCTGAAGAAAGGGCCAGGACTAAGCATTGTACATGTTTATATACCCAGAGCCCAAGGAATTTGATAAGTTTTCACAAAGAAGAGCTTACAGCATTGTGCTCCTGATTAAAAACATTTGCAGCAACTCCACCTTTAAGCAGTATAGAACAAGCTGGATTTTAGTACCCAAGGGTGGCAAAGCTTGAAGGAAATCTTGGGAAGAACAATTTTTAGGCAGTCTAAATTTCCATTTCCACCTTGAATACAATTCTATCATGATCAAGCAGACGAATTTGAATTTACTAAATTCTGCATAGGAAAAAAGTCTGTTTACACATTTGTATGACACAAATATTTGAAACAAAACTCCTTCTTCCAGCATAATAAAAAATGAATGAGAATGAATTTAAGGATTTTTTTTCTCCACAAGTATTCAGTAGGAGTTTTACTCATTTAATTGCTTTTACAGTGACAAAAATAAGTCAAGTGTTTCCTTTTTTTTTTTTTTTCAAAACAGGGATGGACCAAAGTTATCTCATGATGAGGCTTGAATCATCTTTAGTTCCTCCTCTTCAGAATTTTTTTTTAAAGAGATTTAAGAAGGGGTTCAGTTCTGCCAAATTAAGGTTGCAATGATCAATAGGAAGGATATTGGATTCTTCTATCAAAGAAAAAAAAGTGCTCCTGAGTGCAAAAGCAGTATGTTTTTTGTCTATGTCTATAATAATGTCTATTATACTGCCATTATAATTTCTTACTAGACAGCATATCAGCTAAGAGCTTCATTTACTGTCCTCTTTGTTTGTTCACTGATCATAGCATAGGGATGTGAATAAGACTCAAGAGCCATTCTGGGGAAAAAGAAATAGAAATCCAACTCAAACTCACCAATTAAAGCTACCAATCCCAGCTTGAAAACTGCTTTCAGCCACAGAATGGCAGACATAAGTACCTTGCCTCGGGCTTCAAACACATATCAGCAAGAAAAGTATGTGATAATATTAAGTAGTCCCTTGTTTCTTTTTAGTTGATAGCTCTTGAGTTTTGCTCATAAGCAATTGTAGTAGACTTTTGTGTTCAAATAGAAAAAAACCCTGCCTTTCGTTCTATAGGAATAGCAATGATATTTCTGAAAATGTACCTGCCTACAAGATGACTTTGGATCTTTAAACTGAGACACATGATGTCTGTCTTTCAGATCAGTGTCTGCTCAGCTTAGGAAAAAACAGCAGCCAGCACATCATGAGCTAAGAAACTTGTTTGCAGCTTTAATAACGCACTAGTACTTCTATTTCAGTTAATACCTATGTACTTTGAACTTTATAATACATTAATTTGTCTATTTGTTTTTGAAATCACAGATGAGTGAATTTATTATTTTTTTAAATGATAACTTTAATTCTTTCATCAAAGATGCCTTGCCTAAACAGAACTGATAACCATTAAAAGCATCAGCATAACATATTACTCACTTTCACTGTTTTACTAGAATGCCCCTAGGTATAGAAACAATGCTTACTAATGATAAATGAAGAGATACATAATTCATGTGTTAGAGTGTTCTTGCCTATATGTGGATTATCTTGACAATCAAAAAAAAGGAAGCTTGGGACCTAGAGGGTACATTTTCAAAGCTATATACAAGAGGTACACTCATTAATCCTATTAATGAATAATAGGATTAGTGTATACACCACTTACATGTTGCTTTCAAAGAGTTCCACATTTCGACCAAACCTAGGGAAGCAGATGAAATAAAATCCTAGTAACATGTCAACCAGTGATTATTCCTTTCTATTAATGTATAAGCGGCTCAACAGTACTTTTATGTCTTTGTTGGAATTACCACTGCTGAAAAGCAGTAATTCTAAGGCAGATTTTATTGGTTAAACTATGAACATAGAAATGTTGCTGTCATGCTGAATCTTCCACTTCTTCTGTCCACATTGTAAAAACAGGCACCCTGATATCTCTATAAAAGATACTACACAGTGTTAACTGTGTCCTCTACCTTAAAGGGGACATACAGGTTAATGAAATGTAGGATTAGCATTTCTCTGACAGTGTTTGCACATCTTCTGGTTGCCAAGCTACAAAATACATTCAGACTTTTTGAGTTTTCATATATGAAAACAGCTTTTTGGGAAAGTGTCCAAACAAACATCTGTGGATGAGAGTTTTTTATTTGCTCACAGAACAGACACTATATCACGAGGATCAAACTTATCCACTTCATCTCTCACAGGGAATCTAAAAAACTCCACATGTTTAGTTGCCTGAGGATTTGCCTTTCTTATCTCTTTAATCTTGACAAAAGGACCATAAAAGGCATCAGGTAAAGTCAGTTTTCGCAGTCACTATGCTACTCTGTCTTATTAGGAAACAAATGAAAACCATAACCTCCTTCCACATAAGTTGTAAAACCATTTCCATACAAAAGTGATTTTGGCCAGAGTAAAGTGACGCAAAAGAAAGATTCTGGTCAAAAGTTAAAATCAGCTATGCATCAGCTCAGATACAAACTAGCTGACATTACTTCCAGGTGTCTTGTGTGTGTGTCATACCCTGTAAAATATTTTCAGCCTGAGATATGTTGAACTATTTCACTTAGAAGAATATATATCAGAAATATCTGATAAAAGCTTTTGAAGAAAAGTAACTGAAGCAAAAGTTGGACACATGACCAATTTTTCTTTACCTTGGACAAAATACTATGGTGAAATAAATTGCATAGAAATACTTCTGCTATTAATTCTCAGCAAAGCATGAGCATTTCTACTACCATCACTAAATGTTCTCAAATCCAAACACGGGGACTTTACATGAAAATCAACTATTTCCTAACATACATGATAAAATTGTATTTACAGAAGAATTCTAGCAAGAAAAAATAAAACAGAGGAAATTTAAACCCATTCAACATTGACAAAGGCACGTTTTAGATGCAGTAATAACTGCACGCCCTTCAAGATTTCAGTTTTATAGATGAGTGTAATTTCATATTTTTAATTCTATGCAGATGATTATTTTTATTCCTGTAAAACTAGCACAAAACTGGTGTAAACTACCACAGAACTAGTACCTTCTGGTTTATTCTGTGATTTCCTATGCATTGTAAAGGGCGAGACCAGCGCTTACGAATTCTAGTGAAAGATATGGAATGAACCTTAATCACAGTGTTCTGAATATCTCCTACTATTTAAGTTCAAAGCTGAAGTCTGAAACCTAAGTATTTTGGACAGTGCAAGACAGTGATCCTGAAACACAAAAATAAACCAAGTTTGGATTAACATCTGCCCAATTACACAACAATCTTTGTGAAATACTAGCAAAAGATACCTCCTCCCCACGATATCATCAAATACTCTGAGAAATGAAAAGCGTCTCATAAGAGAAAAGCGTTTAGTAATTCCATTTTTCTGCTCTGTGCATCTGGTGGAGTTCTGAATGCACAACCTATATATAGCATCTCTGGATGAAATAACCAAAAGGGCAGAACAATGACAAACTCACTGAGTCGCCCAAGCAGAATCCTTCTTCAAGCTCCCAGCCAGGCAGCAAGCTGATATATACCGTGGCCAAGGATGGGTACTACCGTTCACCAATTATACCTTTAGTTTCAAGCTACCTTTAATTAAGTAACATTCAAAACACAATTGCCTATTCCCAGTTTGCTACGAGTTACCATGTTTTTTCAATCACTATTCAAAGCACTGAAGCTACCGAGCAGGTATGTTGTACCATGTGAGCTCTTCTTGCCAAAACATGGAACAGGTTTAAGCTCATATCCCAGTTCTGAATATTTCTGGAGAAGAAAACAGAAGCTGACATATTAGCATTAAAGGATCAGACTACAACTGTGGAATTAAAATTGCACAAGGGCATGACAGGCAAGGGAAACATTTCCCACTACAGTGACTGAACACGCTAAGGGTGCTGCTGAGCCACTGACCTTTGCAAGGAGGAAGATTAGGGATGGGAAGCATTACACATCTCTCATCTTTCTTCTCCAGTAGCAGCCAGTCACCGCAAGAGAGTGTACACTGCACATATATAAAGTGCCATATTTCTATTAGGAAGGAGATTTTTCTCCCCCCCCCCGCCCCCTTTATGTTCTGCTGTAATTCATTTCCACTTGGCATTCCAGCTGTAAACCTTGCCCAGTATGGGCTTTCATACAGCAGATAAGTGGAACTAGAATGTAAAAAAAAAATAAAAAACAAGGTATTTAACTGCTTTACTTTAACAAGGATTCATCAAGGATGGCCTGATTGATTGCCTTGTTATAGTATTTTATTTTGTTTTATATTTTCTAGTAATTTTAAATTTGCAACGCTACTGCATGTTTTCATAGAGACAATATTCCTGTTTTGCACAGATTATTAATTGTTCAGAAAGGTATTTGGAACCTTAAGGTCTGAACAGGCTCCTTGACCCAAAAAGTTGTGTTAGTATTACACAAGTCACTAATGGAAAAGTGACTCAGAATAAAAGTATTGATTAAAAATACTTTGATAACATTGTGGTTAACCATAATTTATATGTCCTATGTCAGGGCAAGTAGCTTCTGACATATACTTGGTCATGCTTATTGGAAAATTTATGATTTTTATATTTATATTTTACAAACAGACTAGGAAAAGAGTTGAGGAAAAATTCTTTTTACATCTAAAGGAATATAACACGACTAGAATTATCTATTCAGAGCAACATAAACTGCAAGTTACTTAAACAGACACTAGCTAATACTTCTGGTGACAATAATCATCTTTTCCATTACTTCAGAGCTACGTCAATATTAAGTTTCAGTTTTATTGCACAGCTATGCAATTTAAAATAACAAAACATCCATGGAAGTCTTTGTACATGTTATTAGAGAAAAGGTCTTTCTTTTAATTCCGTATGTAGTATCAAGACGTTAATATGACAGCTCTGTTTGTCTAAAGGGGCCAGCTGGAGCTCTGTATTATATTGTCATCGGTAGCCCATTTACTGTACCTCTAGCTACGTATTTGTGCATAAGTAGCTCATGCAAATCAGATAGATGGTTCCAAGGATCAAACTTTGATGTCCATTGAGTGTCAGGATTACGTCTATCAAGGTGCTAAGAACCAGTCATTATACATCTATTCTATTAAAACACAAACCACACAGAACTTCAAGATTCTGTATCCATTTGAAGAGGATCATAGTGTTCAAAAGAATTAAACAATAAGATAAGACGTACCCATATGCAAGTGACTGGATGTTTAGGCTACTCAATGTGCTTTTATTTTCTAGCATTTTCTACTTACAGGTCATGAAGATTGTCTAAATCTTGCAAAAAAATACACACATTAGAAATTCATTACACAAAAATCTGTCCTCATGCATCACAAGGATATTTGCTTCACTATCAAAGAATGCAGAAAGTATTTGAAAAATACTTTTAGTTGACTTAGCAAACACATCAAAGGCATAGCGAGGTTGCATTGTAGCTGGTCAAGACTGTCTAACTCCACGTAACAGGATGGATCATAATACAAAGTAATGGTCCGTTCTAACCTCCCTAAGAAGTCCATGAAAAGCACAATTTGGCCTCACACACACTATAGCTGAGAACCATGATTAGTTATAGCTGGGAAACTCTAGCTCAACTATAAATTGAGACTTTCAAGAAGACTGAGTGGTGTATCTGATTTATAACGGATAAATGTGAAAGGAAGGAGGAGTAAAAGGCTACAGACAATTGTTAACTCTGCAGAGCCAGAAGACACTATAAAACGTAATAAAAATGCATATTAGGAAACTCTGCAGTACAAGAAAGAAAGCATCATTACACTTTCTTTTCTTCAACTGTGGTTTCATACCCATAGTAGCTGAGCATCCAGGATGCGCGTTGCTTTTCAAGGGAGCAGTGAGTGGCCTCAAGCAACAGAACAGATAGTTCTTTTAAATTCTGGTTTCTGTGACAGCATACACAGTGAGTGTATACACAATGAGAAGTGCCCCACCTTCCTTCTTTTTTCTCCCGTTGCCAAGCTGCACTACGCTGTACAATATTCCTACTGAATTCAATGGTTTCACTTTGGGCCACGTCCTTTCTGGAATTTTGTAGCATTTTACAGTCCACTGTAAGATGCTGGTGTACATTTATTGTTCCTCTTCTTGGTTTCTACTTAATTAAAGCCATTTAAGTAGTTAAATCAAAGCATTTAAATGGTCTTTATAATATCACCCTTAAGATACTAGAGTATCTCAAACCAGGACAGAGTGCTATTTTACCTATCATTACAAACCCAACTGTTTATTTACTTGCAATTTAAAAATAAAAAATATCAAACACAATTCATCTATTCTATCCTGCTCTATGGCTATATGGCTAAACATTTCTCAGATCCTTGCAAATATGTACATACAAACTTTATTTTTCACAAAATAAAATGTCAGGATGTTTCTTACAACATGCAAAGAATAAAATGACTTCATTAGAATTGTGCTTTTCCATCTATGAGGATTTTTCTCACTGGTCTGATGAGCGTACTGTGAAGAATCATGCATGCCAAGATAAGAGACGTCTTGGGTGTTTAAATAAATATCTATGCTGAAACTGACAAATATGGAGTTTTCTGGACATCACCTTAATGTATCCCAACTGTCCAATCTAATCTCAAAGATAGACAGACTTTGGTAAAAAGTATGAAATAGGCTTTTACTTCCCACCGAGAACTCCCCACCCCAGAGCACCTAAAACCTTACAACCACACCTATGACAGTAAATTAAAACAATCACTATACTGTTAAAAAGGAATTGGGAAATTCTGCCATGTGACATTACCATGTATGTGTAGTAGGGTGGAAAGAAAAGACAGCTCATGTCAGTCAAACTATGCACAAATTAAAATTTGAAAAGCAGATATTTCTGTAACCAATGTTACTGCTTAAACATCAGCAGTGCTAAGGCTTGAACTAAAGCAAATGAATCTTTCAGTTCACTTCAAGTTGTATAATAAGAAGAGGTAAAGGACATCTGTTGGGATTACTGAACCAGAAGATGATGTCCTCTCTGACACCCCAGTCTTAAAGCAGCTACAGTACTCAATGCATGATGACACACAGATTTTAAAAGACCACTGATGATAATAAAAGGCAAAACTGAGGATCTAATTTTCAGATGCCTGGAGCACCATTCACTCAACTAAGACAGTAACAATCATGGTACTTTGTAATTAAGCTGTTCTGAAGTTTTTCATACTAGTCACCACAAAATTAGGCCATCCAAAAGTCAGGCTTTAATTTTCTAGAAGTCTCCTTCACTAATCGTTGCCTATAGCTGGAAGCAGCTCAGTGTAAAACAGAACTTACGTACAGATGGGCAGGAAATTATTGTTTATTTTTAAGAAATTGAAAATATTGTCCTAAATAAAATTCAACCTAGCATAGCAACCTGTTGGAGTGGGTCCAGAGGAGGGCCACAAAAATGATCAGAGGACAGGCTGAGAGCTGGGGTTGTTCAGCTTAGAAAAGAGATGGCTCTGGGGAGACCTTATTGAGGCCTTTCAGCACATAGGCAAAATGTGGACAAACTTTTTAGCAGGGCCTGTTGCAATAGGACAAGGGATAATGGCCTTAAAGTAAAAGAGGGTGGATTCAGACTAGACACAAGGAAGACATTTTTTACAATGAGGGTGGTGAAACACTGGAACAAGTTGCCCAGAGAGGTGGTTGATGCCCCATCCCTGGAAACGTTCAAGGTCATGTCAGTCGGTGCTCTGAGCAACCTGGTCTAGTTCAAGATGTCCTTGCTTGTTGCAGGGGAGGGTTGGACCAGGTGACCTTTAAAGGTCCCTTTTAACCCAAAGTATTCTATGATTCCATATTCCTACTAACAAAAAAGTCAAAATTCAAGTTATTGCAAATGTTTAGTTTGAGCACTTTTTTCACGATGAGGGATGAATTTTAAAAATCAATAAAAAAAAGCTCATTTACTAATTTGGAAGGATCAAATTTTGAATATGGAAATCGGAATATCACATATGAAGAATTTTAAATTAAAGCCACATCATTTTAAGAAAAATACGTGTTACACACATAAATAAACCAGAACTTTTTAATTAAATATTTATTCAGGGGGAAAAAAAAAAAGCAAAACTATTTCACATTGTAGTATATTCAGTTAGATAAAAGTGATTAAATTTGTGGTAGCTCCATACAACATTCCTTTCTCAATAAAAGGACAGAGAGGTAGTATTGTATGGTGACTGGTTAATGGTATTATCTTTCTATATACCTAGTATTAATATATACCCACATATACATAATCTTAATGAATAAAAAATATTTCTAAACCTAGTTTGGCATTTTCCTAGTGCAAATATTTCAGCACTGATTCAGCATTCCCCAAATTTGTCACATCTGCTGTCTTCTACAGGACAATCGATGAACAGGATCCTCAAAATCTTAGTAATCCTATTACTAACAAAAGCCATAGCATTCATAGACTCTTAGTATTTTTTTACTCCCATTGAGATATATAACTGCGGATTATTTGATTGTAATGAAATCACAGAATGGCAGAGCTTTTTACAGATGTTCAGAGAATTATTCATTTTTATTAAGAGATTTGCAACATACGCAGACTTTGTATTTAGTAATGCTTAGGCTAAAAGTAATCAACAAAATATTAATCCATATCTAAATGTCATTGGGAAAGTCAAAGAAGTCTTTGAACAGCAAAAGCACAATCTGCCTTATGTACCTGAAATCCCAGGCAGGGTTGAAAAAAATGTAACACAAGAGTATATTTTTCATCTTCCTGTGAAAGTGTCAGCATGTTTAAAACCATCACTCATAACAGTAAATCAAAATCGCTCAGTATTGCTTGTTGAAACTGGCTTTCAAGACAGAAGGTGAACAAAAAGACCTTTTAAAATAAGTTTTAGGGAATATATAAATTGTCTGAACGCTGCCACGGACAATCAGTTTTAATAGCATATGTCCAACAGCCTAGTATGGTTACTTGCTGTGCTGGGAGCCTGCCAAAGAAAGAGACCCATCCAGAAATTACGAGGAAAAGAAACTCAAGAGAAAACTGATAATAACCCATAAGTTACATTCTTCTTTATCTATTCTAAAGCTTTTCATTCAGCATCCATCATCATAAAATCAGTGTTCCTGACACAGCATGGATTAAATCTTCATTTTAATAGAGACATACTTTTTAAAAAAGTCTGAAATTCCCCATCTATTGACAAACTGTATAGTAACACATTCAAGATTTATCCTACTGTGCAATTTTCTAGAAGAGCATCTGAGAATTATTAATGGCATAAGCATCACTGAACCACTGAATGATATAAGACCACGTAAGTTGTGTACAGAACAGCTAAACAGCAGAGGCCATAGACCAAATCAGCAGGAAACATTACAGCACAATTAGTATCTCCTAGAATATACTCCTGCTTTAACTTCTAGGAAATGTTTTACCAGAGGAGAATATTTGTTAAAGCAGCAACTACTTCCCTTTTTCTAAATAATTTAAGTGAGTCTTATTTCTGACAGACACTGGCAACTCTGCTTACGAGGGGTTCATTTTACTATTTAATAAAGAGCTTTGGTGAGAGCAGCTTGAGCAGGAGCTATCTAGACTCTTTGTAAAAAAAAAAAAAGCTGTGCCTGCCCTGAGAAAGCACAGCATGAGTGTGTGCTAACAAGCAGGGTTCTGGTTCAACCACTAAGAGAAAATCTTCAATAGCTAATAACAACAGGCCACAATGGCATTTCAGACACTGAGCCCTGAGCTCAAGAATCCAGCACACAGCTCTAATGGGACTCATAAGTTGGTCTCATCTCTTCCTACTCCAACACCTTCACTACTCCTCACATCACAAAATGCAGCTTTATAGCTTTTTACCTTAACTAGCAGCGTGAGGAACACACTCCTCAGAGCAGAGAAAGGCCAGGTACCATGCCTAAGAGAGGCCAGAGGAGCCAGTAAGCACACCACGGTTGGCAGCTGTCAGGTACACCAGCTGCTGGGCCTGCCCTCCTCGGTCAGCTCTCTGCCCTGGGCCCACAGCTCAGTCCAGCCCATCAAGCTGGGAATTACGCTTGGTCCAGAAGTGTGCTTTTCCAAAGTGAAATTTTGTTGGAGGGACCCTAAATCCAGACCTGTACTAAATATCCCATGGTCACAGTGCCCTAACCTCCATCTGGCCAGTTAAAGCTCTTGCACTCCTCAGATCTGGAAAAGGGTGAGGAGGAGTTTTGCAGCCTAAGAGCGCTCTCATAGAAGAATGGGGAGCTCTAATCTTTACTTCCAGGACTATTTCTTTCTTTTGTATTCAAAATAGCAAGGATCAGATGAGTACGTTAACTTGGAAGGGCTCAAACATAGAACACATATGGGATCTGCGGCTGGCTTTCCTTTTGTGCAGCATCTCCTACTTTACTAGTTTGAGACGGGCCTCTGACCCCTGCTGTGAAGCACTGAATTCAGTGCGTGTGCCTGGAGGTGACGGCCGATTTGGGGTGCCACACTGCCCAGCAACAGACTGAGATGTTCTTTATTTGTAGCTGCCTACACCCCTTTACTGAATCTACCCGTTTATCAAAGTTAGGACTTCAACTAAAGCTGAGACTGAGGAAACCTTTGAGCTTCTTACAAAAGGAGAATTTATCAAGGAATTTTAAAATATATTTTGATGTAGCCTGTGACATAAAAATCAACTTGCCTCTCATAAGATCTAAACATTTCTCTTGTTTAGGGAGACTCACTTCTTTCTTGGCTTTTTTGCTGGGCTTCTGATTTTTTTTTTGTCTTTACGTCTAGAGTGCAATATTTTCAGGAACAATGACATGTGAAATTTTAAAATTCTATTTATTTTTAATATAATACTTCTAGTATTATAACCTGTACTGTTTTTCTACTATAGCTGAACACTCCAATTCCTTTTACACGCCTCTTCTCAGATTTTCCAGTAATCAGTTGCTGCAGTCATCTAAACAATGCATTATAAGTATCTGCAGCAGTAGGAAAGGCTCTGCTACCATGTGTGCTTAGGCAAAAAACATACAGGAATACTGAAGTGTCACTTTAAAATAACATTAGTTTCTGGACAGATGTGAAAGAGCTTACTTTTATATTAGTCCCTGTAAGCCTACATAATCTTCTAACAATCCGGGATCTAAAATACATGCTTTGTGCATCACTGCATATTCATTTGACAAGTTTGATAACATGCTTTGGTTTGCTATGGATGACTGAAATTTTGAAGAAACTGTGTACCCCAACAAGCTCACAGAAATGTACAATTTATGGTGAAATTTGATAAGTGCTCTGTATTTGTCTGCGTGCTTTTACAGCACAGTGGGTATCAGCATAGTGGATATGAGTGGCAAAATGCCTGTGGATTTTTTATTAAAATCTAAGTTACACAAATGAATCCTCCAACCCTTACTGGCTACTAGTCCCTCTGGGAAGTGTTGTTTCTTGGTATTCTGTGAACTTCGAGATGTAAAAGCCCTATAAAATGAAATCTTTATGTTTCAGTTTTCATAAATTATGATTCACAAGTCCAGCTACTCAAATCTACATTAATTCAGCTCTGTTTTTATGTAGCAGATGAATAATGGGACTGGCCTTTTCAGTCTGCCTAATGTCTCCCCTTAAGTCAAAGACTCACTTATATCTGTCCACTATCACACCCTTTAGATGTCGAGTGGGCTGAACAGAGGCACACTTTTCCTATTGGACAGAGAAGTGGTAAAACATCTCAATAAATGAAAGAAATTAATGTGAACTTCCAGGGAACAGCAGATATTGTCTACCAGTTCAAACGACTTATGCTGCTATTTATAGAACCTACTTTGATGTTAAGGACTTTTCAAGGCTGATAGGGTCTGGTAAAAGGATTTTACGCAGAGCTTGGAATCTGACCCTAAGTTATAATGAAGCTAGAATGAGTCGAACCGCCACAATTTATATTTCACAGAACAATAACAGTTTGCAATTTTTTTTTTAAAAAAACCCACTTAAAATCACATTGGCTTCCATAAACAACCCTCAAATGCAAAATTCTAGCAAAATCATAGCTATCTCTAAGCCACCTCCGTATCTCTTATTCTCCCTGCCTAGCATAAATAATATTAAATACAAAATATCTGGTTGAATGCAGAAATATTTCCTTTTTGTTATTACTGTCCAGTGTTAAAGCTGAATATAAAACATTTCATTACTTTAACACTCACTTTAGGCTTTAAAAAGCAGTACATTTAAAATAAACCTTTGCTGAAAGCTTTATTCCATGTCTCAGTTGTAACAAAGACTATTACAATAACAGGCATGAGATCCAGAGGTTCAGTACAAAGATGAGTGTATCTTTTATATCCACAGCAGGGAGACTGCTATTTCCTGTCCTGTCAGAATGATTTATTCAACAAAAAGAGAGAATATAAATTTAAAAATGCACTGATTTTTTCTGCATCTCAAAAAATAGCAGAGATCTTAGAAAATTAAGAAAATGGATCCCACCATAGGTATTACAACATCAGGCATTTTGGAACAGACTGAATCTTGGGGTGGGGGGGGTGGGGATAAAAATAAATAAATATATATAAATAAAATATAAATATATAAAAATAAATAAATATATATATTCCAGAGACTTCTATACTTTGGGTGGTTAACTCAAGAACGTCTGTGCTCTGTGTTCCCTATAGTTTTGTGCTCCCTCCCCAGTCCTTTATTTGTCCTCCTCTTAAGGAGAGGTTTATGATATTTAGAGACAAGGATGTCTTGTGGGATAGTGTCAAATGGTTTGCACAGGCCCAGGTAGGTGATGTCAGTTGCTCTTTCCTTATTCACCAACACTGTAACCCCATTGTAGAAGGCCATGAAATTTGTCAGGAACGATTTGCCTTTAGTGAAGCCATATTGGCTGTCACCAATCACCTCCTTATTTTCCATGTGCCTCAGTATAGTTTTCAGGAGGATCTGCTCCATGATCTTGCCTGGCATAGAGGTGAGCCTGACTGGTCTGTAGTTCCATGGGTCTTCCTCTTTCCCTTTTTAAAAATGGGCGTTATGTTTGCCCTTTTCCAGTCAGTGGGAACTTCACCAGACTGCCGTGACTTGTCAAATATGATGGATAGTGACTTGGCAACTTAATCCACCAGTTCCCTCAGGACACACAGATAAATCTCATCAGGTCCCATAAATTTGTATACCTTCAGGTTCCTCAGATGGGCTTGAACCTGATCTTCTCCTACAGGGGGCAGTTCCTCATTCTGCTCCTCCCTGCCTTTGCCTTCTGCAACTTGGACAGTGTGGCTAGAGCACTTGCCAATGAAGTCTGAGGCAAAAAAAGTCATTGAGCACCTCAGCCTTCTCCATATTCCGGGTAAGCATGTCTCCTGTTTCCTTACAGAGAGGGCCTACATTTTCCCCAAGTCTTACTTTTATCACTGACATACCTTTTCTTGTTGCCCTTGACATCCCTGACCAGATTTAACTCTATCTGGGCTTTAGCTTTCCTAACCTGATCCCTGGCTGCTCAGACAATTTCTCTGTATTCCTCCCAGCATACCTGTGCTTGCTTTTCTGCTCTGTAGGCTTCCTTTTTCTGTTTGATTTTGTCCAGGAGCTCCTTGTTCATCCATGCAAGCCTCCTGGCGTTTTTGCCCAGCTTCCTCTTTGTTGGGATGCACCACTCCTGAGCTTGGAGGAGGTGATCCTTGTATATTAACCAGCTTTCTTGGGCCCCTCTTCCCTCCAGGGCTTTAACCCATGGTACTCCACCAAGCAGATTCCTGAAGAGGCCATAGTCTGCTCTCCTAAGTCAAGGGTAGTGAGCTTGCTGTTCACTCTCCTCACTGCCCTAAGTATCTTGAACTCCACTGTTTCATGGTCACTGCAGCCACGGATGCCCTTAAGCTTCACATTCCCCACAAGCCCCTCCTTGTTGGTGAGAACAAGGTCCAGCACAGCACTTCTTCTCATTGGCTCCTCTATCGCTCGGAGAAGGAAGTTATCATCAATGCGTTCCAGGAACCTCCTGGATTGCTTATGCCCTGCTGTATTGTCCCTCCAAAAGATACCAGGATATCATGAGTACCAAGGCTTGTGAACATGAGGCTGCTCCTATCTATCTATAGAGGGCCTTATCCACTTGGTCTTCCTGGTCAGGTGGCCTGTAGCAGACCCCCACTGTAATGCCACCTGCCCCTGCCCTCCCTTTAATCCTGACCCGTAAGGTCTCGGGCAGCTCCTCATCCACAACCAGGCAGAGCTCCATGAAATCCAGCTGGTGGATTGATATAGAGGGCAACACCCTCTCCTCATCTCCCCTGCCTGTCCTTCCTAAAGAGTCTGCATCCTTCCATGCCAACACTCCAGTCACAGGAGCCATCCCACCATGTCTCTGTGATGACAATAAGATCATAGCCCTGCAGGTGTGCACACATCTCTAACTCCTCTTCTTTATTCTCCATGCTGCATGCATTTGCATTTAAGTTGGGCCCCTGATGAAGCTGACTTACTGGCTGGAATTCCTTTGTGCTGCACTCCAGGTGCTCTTCTGCTGACCTGCTATCCTTCTCCAGGCTCTGGGCACCTATTGTTGGCACTGGCATCAAACTGATAGGAGTGGGATGGACTGAGGTTCCCCTTCCCTGGCAACTTTAGTTTAAAGCCCTCTTCACCTGCTTGGCAAGACTATGACCAAACATGCTCTTCCACTTCTCTGACAGATGGACCCCATCAACCCACAGCAGACCTTGTTTCTCAAAGCAAGTTGCATAGTTTAAGTAGCTGAACCCCTGACTGTGGCAGCAGTCCTGTAACCATTTGCTGACTTAACAGATTTGACTGGCTCTTTCAAACCCTTTCCCTTTGACCAGGAGGATTGATGAAAATGCTACCTGCATCCCAGAGTCCCTTCCTGCCACTCTCAGGACTCTGTAGTCCTTCTTGATACTCCTCAGACTACTCCTGGTGGCAGCACTGGTGCCCATGTGAAACAACAGCAGCAGATAATAGTCAGTGGACTGTACAAGGCTTGGTAGTCTCTCGGTGACATCCCTGATATCGGCCCCCAGTAAGCAGCACACCTGTCTAGACAGTGAGTCAAGTCAGCAAATGGGCGCGTCCATACCTTTCAGAAGAGGGTCACCTACTACTATCACCCATCACTTTTCCTTAGTTGCACTGGTTATTATACGGCAAGCAGATCAAGCTGCCTTACTCAGCTCCAGCTTCTCTCCTGATGTGACTCGTCTTTCCTCTTCAGTTTGCAAAGCAGTGAAGCAGTTCTGCAAGGGTACCTCAGGCTTCAGGGGAGGCTTCCTCCTGCTGGTCCTTGCCATTGAAAGCTTCCATTCTTCCGCATTACTGGCCCCCCTCCCTTCTATATGTGCTGGTAGGGGAGTTTTTGGTTGTTTGGCTGTGGACCTGCTGCAGACTGCACTCAATACCAGCTATCTAACTCCTCAGCCTCCTTGATGCTACGCAGCCTCCTCAGCTGCCTCCTGCAGCTCAGTCACCTGCTGCAAGAGTTCCTCCACCTGGGGTCTGCTGCCTATCCTTGCCCCAAGTGAAAGGTGGAGGCAGTTCCTGCAGTCCCAGGTCTGCACTGCAGCCTGTCCCTTCAACAGCTCCATCTGGGTGGAAGCATCGGCCACTGCTGGGGTAGATGATACAGACCCCCCAGCAGAGCTGTAGCCTTTGCTCTCTGACGAGTGCCCAGTATGCTGCCTTGAGGGTCAGGTAGGATGAGTACCCTTGACCTGTGCAGATGGTCACAGAATGGTGCCCAGTTGCTGGGTTATGTGTCCTCCACTTGGCCAATGGAGTGCCCCTCCTTCAAAGAGGCTCCCTTCCTGCATGCCCTTTCGTGTTAAAAAAGAATCAGGTCATTTTCTGTATTATGCTTTTTCATAAGACATAGTGAATAGTACAATAGTACCATGAATAGAAAAGGGACTATCTCTAAGGGATGACACTCTCCTCCATGGGTTCTAGCCAAAATATTTGTATTTCATTCCCATCTGACACCTTATCTGGATGACTTCCTCAATCTTTTCCCTTGAGTATGTTTTCCTAAATTATGACAAGAGCTGAAGTAGTGTAAAACTTACCATGAAATCTTAAATTTTCCCTAGATAGTTTTGTCATCTTAATTGCAGGAAATGCAATTGCAACAGGAAAGGAACAGAAGAGAAAGAAATGGAGCTTGATCTCTGCCAGCTTTATAGAGCCAACAGCACTGTGGCAACTAGTACTGACACTATGAATACTTTCAGGAGGTTCTTGTTCACTGTAAAATTTTGCAGCAATACTGGAAAACAGCAAACAGTGTCAGGAGAGGTCACAGTAACCACACACTGTCTAATGAAGTTTTGTTTCATACTATAAAACAAGAGAGTCTGGCAAAGCAGAATTCACAAAAAAGACTATGATCACTAACTCCCACTTTCATGTTTATACCTTTAAAAAGGTGACTTTCCCCCCAGAATAATAGCCTTTGGCAGTATCTGGAAGAATAACACCGCAGTGAAATCCATAACACAGACTGTGAGCAGATGTCATGACAAGATGAGAACAGTCTTGCAGCAAAGGAAAGTGACCGCACACAGTGATAGCTTGTGAGGATGAAGCAAGCGTTGCTAAGAACAAAGAACAATGAAACCATAAAATTATACTATTTCCTCATCCAAATTTCTCACCAGCTTCATTCAAAGGCTCTTCTTATAAGACGGTAATTAGGAACATTTTAATTATATGATTGTAAGATGAGGGCAACCATGATAAAAGGAATCACAAGGCCAAGCTTACACGATGTAGATTCTACTAACACGGCATATAGTTACATGCTCATTTTAGACAGACCTCTTTTCACATTACCCTGAACCAATGTGGATTTAAGATCTCTGTAACCACATTTAGCAAGGTATTGTGTTCAAAGTTATAAGAGCAGTTATTCAGTAGAGTTTACCAGGCATACAGGACTTCTGGGTCACGTCTGGTTGATGTCTTTTTTTTTGTGTCTAGGTCAACTTTATAGACTTACACAGAAGTACATATTAATGCATATTCTCTACATTGTTTGAAAGATATGCCCTCAATTTTCCCTTCTTTACACATATGCGTGTATCATAATATATGCCCCATGTTTCTACTGAGACGGATAGATGGGTGAATCTAACTATCTTCTTCCATCAGCTGTATTTCTTCATGGTCATCCAAAAAGGGGTCTCTAATCCCTACAACTAACCGCACAGTCCTCCTCTTCCCTTATAATTTATTATTAGATGCAGGCAACGGACACATATGTTCAGACACTGAACGCTTAGGCATGATCCTAATGAGTTATGAATATATTCTGGGGAGTCATCAAGAGGAAATCAGAAAGGTGCATTATCCAATAAAGTGAGAACAATCATAAAACTATACACATTTAGTCACTTTAAAGAAACTAATGCATTTCCCCAGACTCTTTTTGTAAAATCCCAATCATCCAAATAAGTGACCAGTGAAATAAACCTCTATCTAGATCATTCCAAAACCTGCAAGTCTTTACCCACCAAAATCTCTTGAGTCTTTAAGAGGACCACATCTCCCTTATAAAGCAACCTTTAAGCTTCATAGGCTTATTTCTCAAAGAACATATCACAAAGAAACAGTACAATTTCCCCTTTTTTTGCCTTAGTTCTAGGAAACACATCACAGGAATGTGCAAAGCATCGTTAGACTGTGAAGAATTGGTTACCATTGCAAAATGCAGCAGTCTGATTCCGCAAACATATTCTTAAGAACATGCTTCTCCTACCCTATATTTTTTATATAAATCACCTTTTCTACTCCCTTTTTTCATTGTGTAACTGCTGAGTCAGCTTATTTCCAAACTTATCAGAAGTTATGAAACTGCAGTCAGTATCCATCACAACTTACACCACTAAAGGCCTTGATGGGTATTGTTCAGTGTGGAAAACAACATGAAGTGGAATAAAAAATACCACTTCTATACTGCATTTTCTATATGCCATTTCTTTATGACACCGTATATTGTTATTCCAGATATATATTTAATTACTCATAATAAATTATTCTATAATTTACATGGATAGGAACCACACTGTGCTAGAATATGTAACATAAATAGCAGTATTTTACTTTTGTACCATAGATATAATTCACTTGCTAATTGGATTCTCACATTTGGACATCAGCCTTTAATCTCACGCTTCATTGACCAGGAAACAGTTGCATTTGTTCTGGGCTTCTTAATTGTGATATATCTCTCTGATAATACAACAGTCAGTCAAACTCACCCGATGCTTAATATTGTCCCATATGAAGTGGGGCCATCCCGTCTGTGAGGCATCCTTCTCCTCACTGTGTCCTTTAGGTGGCATTCACAGGAAAAGCAGGAGGTCAATGATCATTGTGTCACATGACACCACATGAGACATAGAATTGCTGATCCACGTCACACCTGAGTGGATAATGAAAAATTAAAATGTTAGCTTCCTTGAATTTTTCCATGGCAAATAAATATTTAACGAAATATTTATGGAAGAAGCATCAGAAATTTCTAAAATGGATAGAAGAGTTTTGGTTTAAAAACACAGGGTAAAATCTCACAAGTAGAGCCACTTGTAGGTCTACCCATAAGTCAGCACAGTTCCAGATCAAAAGAGAGTCCCAGCATAACCATTGTCAAGCTGTTGTTAAGCATCACTGCAAGATCCACTGTAATGGACCCTCTGCAATAACAACAAAGAACACTGTTATCTGTAAGAACAGATATTGCAGGCTACAATATCCTTTTTTTTTTTCTTTTTCACCTCTAATTTAGTTAAGGATTCATAATTTAAAAATAAAATGCAAAATCAAAAAACAACCAACAACGAAAACCCCCAATTTCATTCTACTTCTGCAACTGTTCAATATATTATTATTGGTGCCATATTGTGAAGTTTTTCAAGTTTATCAGGGTTTTGCGTCAGAGACCCAACTGCTAAATTACACATGACAAAAAGAATACAAAAACTTCCTCTCCTAAGAAGGAGAAAAGTCACGAGACAAGGGAGAAAGAGCAGCAGAATCACCCTTGTCGTCAACAGAGAATTTATAATCAATTTGTAAAATCCATTCAATACTCTGTCAAATTTTTAAGGGTTACAGTAATTCATCTTTTTTTCAATTCATATTTTGTTTTATGTCTCCAGAAGTTCTTCACGTTTAATGCTAATGAGGAGATGACTAAATAAATGCTCAATCTCCAACTGGCAATATTTATTGTCCTTTTTTTTTTTTTAATTTCACAAAAAAGGACCATTTTTTTTAGATTCTAAGTCACCTACTAGATTTTTACCAGACTCCTTAGTATTTTTTTTTTTTTTTTAGAATATTCGGGTACTTGAGTTTTGTTGGCACAAACAGAAAACAAATTTCAAAAATGAGTGCATGAGAATTCATAGAAATAGAACGGTAAATTGGCACACACAAACCTGTTCTAGAAACACTTGCAAACTTATCTGATGAATAAAATAAAGCTCAACTCTTTTGCTTATCTGAACAGGCACAACTTAGTAGCACAGCATAATTTTTTAAAATTTGTGGTCCTTCTTGGAGATAAAACATTTTGGCAAATAAACACTGTTAAGAAATCGTGACCTAATTATTGATATTGCACAAACAGAAAAAGACTACATTAATCATATAAATTATTCATTCCACAAGCTATAGGTGCAACTAGGATGACATATATTGATGAATTTCACTTTTACCTACTTTTTAGGCAAACTAAAATGTCAGGTTTTAGTATTTCTATGTAATTACATATAATGTCACAACTCACATCTCTTTGTGACACTAAAAGCGCAGTCACCACTACTGAAAAAGGAGAATTTGCTAGCAGTTAGTACCCCAAAATTATTAAGAGAATAGGGAGCAAACCCACTAATAATTTAGCAAATAATATATTGTTAAATGTCAATTTTTACATGGTATCCATCTCACTTAAAAAAAAGTGACATGGAAGAAAACGAGGTGTCTCACCTTAGTTATGAAGTCCCTGTAGCAAGAGAGTCTGTACATGAATTGGTTTACTTTTGATCTTAAATGTTCATCTCAGTCGTTTCATACATATCAGTCAGCAGGTTCACAGAAGAAATAAAGACAGCACCACAAAGATCCATTTCAAAAAACAGGCCACAGCAATACTAAGTTTTCAACAAGCTGAAGGGTTGTCACTGGCTTTTCAAGTCCTTAGGCAAGTGCGTACCACAGTACATACGTAGAAAGTCCAACATATCGTTGTTATACCTACGGGTCAACAAAAGGCTTTCTACACCTGCCAGGCAGATCTCCCTGCGTGCAGCCATGCACAAGGTACCACAGCTCTCAGCTCTTCCTCCATCTCACACATCCAGCAACAGATTTGCTGTGCCATGGCTGACTAGCTGAGGAGGGGAGCGAAAATAGAGAAGGATGCTTTCTTGCATGTAAATTCATGGTTTGAAAGTGTTGCACCATTTCTTCTGAATCATCTGAGTTTTCCTTGCCTTAAAACAGCACTGTGGCTCTTGAGCTCCGGCTCTGTACAGCCCCCATCTTCAGCGCTGGGAGTTACACCAGACAGCTGGGTGTGCAGGGGGAGACAGCAGCGTCATACAACCTGCATTTATGTGAACCCCTGATCGCAGACTTCCATTCAGAGATGATTTTTGACACAGGAATGCAATTTGAAAGCACAAATCTTCAGACATCCACTGTAAATACACGAGAATTACTTCAATGGGACAACAAAAATTTATCAGCTGAAGTGCTGCCCTCTAACTCCTACAGGATTTACAGATTAAATTCCTAGTGTCTGTTTAAGATCTCAGTGCCGTATAATTCTTTACTTCTAAGCCTCTTTTTTACCTTCTTTCAATCACAAAAGTTCCCTCAAACCCATGCAAATATATTTTGAAACATGGATTAGTTCTCTCACATTTAATAAAAGTCTACTTAAATTATTTTTCAGCTTAATCACTGAATATTGTGACGTCTTCCAATGAACTGAATGTATCTCTATTCTGTTCAAACAAATCCACTTCAGTGTTAACGTTTTAAGGACTTATTTAGAATATAAACAATACACAGACTGAACACCCAGACTTTGTTCCACAGAAGCAAAATGAAACAGGATCTTTTGATATATTCCCTGTTGTATTGCAAATCAAAAACGTACTTCAGTTCCTTCATTGTGTTTTGCATAATATTATCCACAACACTTCCCCTGTTTACTTTTCGTGATTATTGCAGTTAGGCCTTACTCAAATCCAGAATCAACCTGTCTCACAGGACACCAATTTCTCTGTCTATGGAAAGCGCTGAATAACGCAAAGGACGCCAGGCCTCATTTTCATTCTACAGTTTGCATCACAAATCCAGAAGCGAGTTCACACACGAGTAATTTCATAAACCTTTATAATCTGGTAAAAACTGGGTAGATGGGACGCGCTGTGCTGGTGACCAAGCGAGGCCACTTGTGCACCAAAGGCTGCCCCGGCCCCAACTTCGCTGGGCTCCCAAGATGGCCCCCGCCGCCAGCGCACCCCTTCCTCCTCGCTGGCCACTGGCCTGATGCAGACCTCCAGGAGGGCGGCCGGTGCGCTCTGAGTGGCTCTCCAGCTGGCAGGCGGATGCAAAGCTCCCCCAGCCTGGCTGGCAGGGCTCACCGGCTGAGGGCCCTGCGGAGGGAGCAGGGGCTGCTCAGGCCCGGCCGTTAGCTGAGCTGCCCCAGAGGGCCGCTCGCCCCTGGGGAGCTGCCTGGATTCAAGGCAATGCCATCAAGAATAAAATACCTTCCCCCCCGCCTCCATCTTTGCGTGTGCGCTGCACTATCAGCTTTTCAAATTATTCCTCAATTCCACTCCAGATTCTGTTTTTGACAGCAATGCCACTCATATTTTGCACCGAGCCAGCGCAGCAGCACAGCATTAAATGATTTCTAGTTAATGTCACATTCTAGTTCTGGTTTTATTTCCATCGCTATTGGAGAGATCTTAAATTCTAATAAATCTGCTTTGATGGGAGTTTATTTTAAGTTCAGGCATATATTCTTGTTTAGTTTGATAAACATCTTCCACTTTTTTCTACCTACAGGGTCTATATTTTGAGCCTTAAATACTTGATTATCATCCTATTAAACAGATCTATAATCATTTAAAGACTAGTTGAAGAAGAAAAAAAATCCTCGCTGTTCTGGACTGCTAAAACCTGTGTACAGCTACACAACTTCTCGCTGTCTTTCAAAAAATTGATTTTCAGGGCTTTGCCATGAGCCTTTGCAGTGCTTAAGACAAATGGATTGTATTACTGAATCCAGCCCTCGGGAATCTTTCTTCGAAATAAATCAAAACCAGAACAATACTTTCCTGCAGACCCACTAAAAACCTGGATAAAAAAAAAATTAACAGCTCCACAAAAATAAAATAAATCTAAATTTTATATGACTTTATGTGTAGAACACTATTAGCATGTTTATAACAATTAAATGGAAAACGCAGATAACAGAAAAACACAAATAACCCTAAGGCACAAGGACAGTCATCACCAAGTAGGCAAAATTAGCTAATAAATTATTGTGCAAAGTTGTCATTTAATATTACCTGTCAACCCCTTCAGTTTCATTTTGGCCAAGGTCTGGAAAATGAGGTCAAGATCAGTTTCTGCACATTAATTCAGAGAAAACTGTTGTAATAATCACAGACTTTCTGAAAAGTGAGCATTTTCTGTGGGCTCATTAAAATCCCAGTTAGAAAAAAAAAATCCATTTCAAAGTTCAACATAAAGTGTAACATTCAGCCACAGCTAACTATGTATATTGATACACTTAAGAGAGAGTTCTCTATATAGGTACATACATACCCATTCACACTCAAATACGCTATTCACGTAATTAAGCATAGGTTTAGTGACTCATGTTGTCCTGCCACACATACAAGGGGGTAATTAATGTGCATGGGCTAATCCTTTTGTAAATTGCAAATCCTTTTGCAATTTACGAGCTGGGGTCAGTACAGCTGGTCCTTTCCTCCCTTGCATTACTAATTTATTGCTGTGCAAAGCAGCTACCTGTTAGGTGAAATCTGAGGCTGCTGACATCCCTGAGGTTTCCCTGCAGCAACACCACCATTGGGTGGGCCCTGATTTTCTGCCCCATCTCTTGAACACATTAAAGCCATTTGCTCTAATTTGTTCCAGGTGGCTGTGGTCCTCCCACGAGGTCGTAAATGGGGACTATAACTCACCATACACATAACCACCCTGATCACCTGCCGGTGTCCTGTGACCAATACAACTTGTTTACTAGCAACTGCAAGAGGCAGCTGCATCGATTTCTTCCTGCCAGGAGAATCCTACTGGGGAATAGAATCTGAGCACTTGTAGGAAAAGATATAAACATTAGTATGGGGAGAAGGGACATAAAGGCCATACTTGTTATTATCGGCATAGTAACTGATTTTAGACTTTTCCTTTTATCATCAATGGTGCTCTAGGTTGCTCTTAGTGCACAAAGAATATATTTGTTCAGTTACCTTTGCAGAATGCAGATGAAAGAAAGCAAGAGCTTTCCCTGAAAACTGCAACTTCAACCCGTGATTTCCTGCATTTCTAATGTATAGGAGGATGTGGCTGGTTTTATTGTTGTTGCTTCATATGTCCTTGCAAATTCACATTAATTTCAACTAATGATGGCCAACAGATCAGTCCAGAACCCTGATCTGAACAATGAGCCAGCCAGATTTGGCTGCTGGATGGAGGGGTCGGCTAAGAAAGCCAGCCAGAGAAACAGAGAATTTGGTCGCATTGAGCAGGGTTTCCTAGGAAAGCTGCTATTCATGGGAAATGTAACTATAGTGGTTTGGGCTATCTACCTGCCTGGGAATGAACGTGGTCCCCGAGCACATAAAGATTGTCCCTCCACAGCTCAAGCTATTCACATTTGCCTCTAACTTTAGTTTCAACTCGCATCTCTGAAGTTCCTGAGTTGTTTTAGCCATGTTAGATCAGATTTCCCGTCTCTGCTGTGAATGCTATGCTGTTTTCATCTGAGCAGGTGTCCCTGAGCTCCTCGTGACCCAATCAATTATAGAACTTATTTTTCTTGCGGCCAAGCTACATTTTTCCTTTGATCCATTTAACCAGCCCATATTTGCTCTCTGCGAGGTGAAAACCAGAGCCATAGCTGAAGGCATTTATTTGCTCTGTGACTCTTTGGAAGAAAATAAGTTGCCAGTATAAAGTCATATTTCTCTAGCATGCATTCAGAAAGGCCCACACAGCCTCTGAGAGTGCAGGAGAAAGCGATCGGAGCCAAAGGGCACCATGTTCCACTTTGTGTATATGTAAAACCTGGGGCAATGCCACACACCCACCTGCTCACTGAAAGGTCCCACAGTGTGGTATTAGTAGTAGTTGCTTATGGAGGAGTGAGTCAGTGCAGATGATCTGTCCAAGTTTTTTGTATGCATAGTATTCACTTCTGCAGAAATATTACACTGATATTTAAAACTAGATTATTATTTTTTTCCCTATGTAAAACTAAGCTCATGAAGAAGAAGAGATAATCAGGCTTCTATCGAGAATCAACGTTTATGCCAGTAACTTTTGGCACACCACCAATCCATCTTCATCTCAGTGTGTTTTACCATAAGTTATACCTTATACCAAATTCTTTGAGTTCCTAAGATCTACACAAAATCCTCATCTCACCACTTCCCTTACTTGCTATTCCTCACGCAGGCCCCAGAGCATTATCAGTCCCTTGGACTGCCCAGCAACAATTCTTAGAGGCTTCCTAAGCCTTTTTCACTTTATCATAAGTATATTGTGTCCACTCCCCCACTGCAGGATGCAGCATGTACCCCACTAAATTAAAACTTCAGCAACAGTCTAAGATCCAGCTCTGATCCAGAGCAGACAAGTCTAGTGGATTTAAGAAACTAGTCCCTTCTCTGGAGTGCCTGATAAATCACAACTGCTGCTGGTGCTCAGTACTTCTGGAAAAAAATGGTATTAGATACCCTAGAAGCTGGTCTTTAAAACATACATGTAGGTGATTTTTCACGCTTGGATAGGGTGTTACAATCTGAGGATATAATCTTACATTTTTTTCAATGTATGACATCAGAGGGTACCATAGTATGAACAGAAAAAGCTGAGATAGAAAAAAGCCAAGTCTTGTGTGCTCATTTAATGCAGTTGAACAGGTACTGACTTGTATAAATCACAACCCTCTTCATTCTGAGTTAAAATAATGATGATGATGATGACAATGTCACTGTTCTGGTATTTTATTATAAAATATTTTTAACTTCAGCCCGTATCTGTGTTCAAAAAGAAACAATCTTAGAAAAATAATTTTATTCCCTTCAACAATTTTTTTTTAATTCTGTCTGGTAAAAATGAGTCTGGCACTCTCTTAACTTTGGTCATTAGACAAAAACTGCTTTCTTCTTCTGTGAGAAGCAGTACCAACCTCAAGTTCTGTAATGAGCTGCAAGAAGGTGATGAAGTTGCAATGAATAAACATGCCCAAAATTTCAACACTAGTAGCTGCAATTTTCTGTAATATTCCTGGGCGCTCAAAGTTTCCTATTTCAGATCAATGTATAAATTATAATTTAATTTTATTGCATCTTTCGCTGTGTTCCGAGAAGCACTTAGAGTTGTAATTTGCCATTTTAGTCTAAATGGAAGGAGTACGTTTTGCTCTCTCTCAACCACGTAACTTTATTGTCTTCAGTGAAACAAGGCACCAAGTCAAGTCTAACTGCAATTACAGTATGCATATAGAACACTGTACTTGCTATTTACGACACTGACAACATTTTGTAGTGAGAGGTCAAGGCTGATCCTATTATATTAAAGCATAAATTTATTCAAAGGAGCAGCAATAATATATTGAGTGTAACTGAGTTCTGCTTTAGTTTATTTCATCTGTTAACACTTCCATTTGGTACTCACCAAACTATCAAGTTAACAAAAAATAATAGTACAGTACCATAGTGCTGTGCTTTAGGTTAACAGATGGCTACAGCATGTTATGGTTCTGCGGTTTGATTTAAATCAGGTAACATGAAAGGAAATCTTACGACCTTTTATGGAAACATTTTCTATAGATAGAGAACATAAAGAGGCATGCTATATAATTAACCAATAAAGTTGTGTTTCAAAGCAAATGTTAGAATACTAAACGATGAATGGAATTTAGGCTTGCTGCAACTCCAATGAAAGGATAGAAGTGCTTCAAGCTCTGCTGGGAATCTTTAGAGGTTGAATGTTCACATCGCCACACCCATGTTTTGACGAGCATGCCCAGAGGCACAGCTATTTCACCTCTTCCTCACCCAGCCCACAGTCCTGCTCTGAGAGAGGCACAACACTGCCTTAACAGCGTATCACGGATCGCGTCCATATCAAAGCATTCATGATACAACAGTTCCATAAAATCATCCAGAGTTCACAAGGTCCATCTTTACAAACTCCCCAACTGACAGACAATACTGTAAATGTATAAAAATATCTGCATAAGCATTTTGCATTATAATTTGGCAACAAAAAAATGCATAATTATAAATGTAGTCTCTGCCAGGCTTCGGTGATGGGAAATCTGAAAAAAGTCACTAACGGGGAACATCCGTTTCCCTTCCCCACACAGACATTGATTTAGCTGGTGCTTTACAACAAGGGCACAGGAGAGTAAAGCCTGAAAGTGAGGAGAAGCGAGGAATGAGTCGTTCCACCCACCGTGCTTCTCAGTCACTGCAGGGTGAAGACCCCTTGGGGGGGGTCTTCAAAAAAACCAAACTTTAGGAGGGGCTCAAAGCAAAGGTAGTTTCTGCTCTGTGAGCCAATGGCAGCGGTGCAGAGGACAGCTGCAGACTTGACAGCTCCTGCTGCTCCAGCATGCACAAGGCAAGTCCTGTAATTGGGGATCCACAGCTTTGGGGGATTTGTCCTTTGCCTGTACTAACATCACTGATGCAAATCCCCACAGAGATTTAGATCACTTTGTTCTCTTCCCTATGCTTTCTATTAAACCATGTTTGCGGAGGATTAAAAGCAGCTGATAAGGAAGGCTACAACGATAATGTGAAACAAATATTCAAAGTGCTTTAGGTAATATATGCAGAATTTAGACCCATATTCCTCAGAAAGAGTCAGAGGAATAAACAGGTCACAGTAAGGTTAAGTCAACTGGCAGACACAACCTCAACTGGTTAGGGCAAAAGCATTTTGCTGGCAGACGTTAAGCTTTCACTGCCCACCCTCTGTGTTGGAGCCACATGGTTGTTTATATTCTGAAAAGCAATGACAGTTTTTTACTAGCAAGTTAGAAAGTAAAAACAGCTAACTACATAGCCATACCCTCCTTTCTCTCCATCCTGCAAAACTGCCTGGCCCTGAAGAGGAATACAAAGATTTTAAAACTACGAAAACTTTAAAAATATGAAAAGTGCCATCTCAAGCCTGGACTTTAAATAATGTATGCTGAAATGTCATTATTTCTTTATAAGAAGGTTTAAAAGAAACAAGTAGCTTGGGAAGAACACTTGGTGAGGGTTGCTCACTGAATTTTGCTCCAGCATAGGTCTGATTGGTTAGATGTGCAGAAACAGGTTGCAATTTGATAAAATGGGACTCTAATTTTGATTATTAAGAAAATGAATGTTTTTCTATCCCCCTTTCACAGAGATAGCAAACATCGCCAGCACAGTTGTGGGAATAGTGTAGAGTGGCTTGACATCTCTCTTCCCAAATTCATGACCAAATGGTAAAAGGGATCCAAAAGATTGTAGGAGGAGGAAATGCCTGTCAACTCACTCGCTACAGCTGGCTGCAAATGCACAATAAATTACATTTTCTGATGTTTTTCCAGACTAGCTTTAAAATCCTGAAGTGATTGGATGTAATCTATTATTGGAATAACAACATGAGCATCATTAGAGAAGGGTATTTCACAATATTAAAAGGTTTAAAAAGTACAGCTACTGCATAGAATTTGTACTACTTTATTTGGCAATCTATGTGCAGGTTTGTCACTTGTACAGCTGTCCCTAATAGGGTCATTTCTATAGCAACTGTAGGGTGGTTTGTGCTTGAGGATGATACGAAGTTTGCAATAGCACTCCAAAAGCATTCCACATTATAAAACCACTCAGCAGAGTGATTTGCTTGCTATGTGAGGTGATTGGATAGTCTGCTCTGAAAAGCTCAATTTCACTCCTATTGAAATGCCTTGGCTTTCAAAGTGGTTAATCTTATTTCTTGTATGGAAGATGTGTAATCTGGTCTGTCATTAATGTTCTGGAGAGGGTAGAACTTTTTTTCTCTTTAATCATCGTCATAAAGTTCACAGAATCATTTGTTTCAAACTACCTCAAAGTTTGAGATTCTAAACTAAAACTTGATGACAGAAATGTCAGTGCTCTGTTCAGACATGGCAAGGACATCTGGAAGCTAGGGAACATTAAACAAACGTCCTATTACACCTGTCCTGCATGGAGGTTCATCAAATGAGTACCCGGCAGCAACTAAAAATTATCAGCTTGGCTTTTAGCTGGTGACACATCTCTCCTTGACCCCCTGGCAGCAGCAGAACTTTCAGTGCTTAACTTCACAGGCCGGATGAGCAAGAGTCTAATACAAAGAGAACTTTTAGATCAAAATAGAAAATTTGAAATAAAATGCTCTAGATAAGTACTGGAGATATATTTGCATTAATAAGCACTTATAGACAATTATTTCTACTATTTGTGTTCTGCACTACCTGCTGGCATCTTATCAGAAGATATCCAGTTAGATCAAGTTATATCCCTGAACTCAAAAGCTCACAGTCTAATGAAAAAAAACCAAAGCCAAGCAAAGCAAAGCACATAAAAGTGTAAGTAGAGAGGGAAACGTGTGATGGAGGAAGGATAATGGGAACTAATTAATAAATTTTCTAAGTAAGACTCAGTTTGTAGGGAGAGGAAGCACTTTCTGTGAGATAATATTATACAGCAGACAAAAGAACAGACATGGTTTCAGGCGTGCAACACCAGCAAGGTCTGAAAAAGAAACCACAGACTTCGGGCTACGGGTAGCTTGCAAACAAATCCCCATGTTTAAATTAATTATGGTAATCATTTATAACATTTGAAAGAAAAAGCACCTTTGGAGGGAATGTTAGCAAAAAAGGTGATTAGGTCCAGTGGGATAAGCTTGACAGATAACCAATTAATTATTGTCCTTGGAACACCTAGGGCATCTTACACAGAAAACTGCAATGTGCCATAAAAAACAGTATCTACTGAATATATGAGTTGGACCCAAGAGTCCTAAGAAATTTCTTTTCCATGCAAGGATGATGTTAAAGATGAAGCTGTATTCTCACAACTATACGCTTTTGTCTGGTCTCACGTATTTGAATGAATTCACCCAGTGCACAGCAGTTGTTTCATTGTCTCTAAAGAGTTTTCCCAGGGACATCTGATGCACTGGATGAAGTCTGTTGCACCCTGGAAATCCTATGTGTATGGGCCACTCTATGATAGGGAGTGTTTATTGTGGCAGCTTTTACATCTATTTCTTGGCTAATGTCTGCTTTACTTAGTATATTTTAGTCTGTAAGAACTTTCTGGTGACAACAGTGGCAAGAAACAGCAGGTTGTTAGAAGGCAGGGAGAGGGTGTCTGTGGAAAAATTATTTCACCATATGATCTACTGCCAGGAGAAATTATAATACTCAGCATCTAGTTAATTTGCCTGCTGTTTTATACCAATGTAAAAGTCAAACGAATTACATTCTTGTTAATGGATTTGCTTAAAACAGATTGGGTCAAAATGCAGATATTTATACACCGCAGTCCACCTAGAATATCCCTCAGCTTTTATTTTACTGCAGTTTTTCAAGGAACTTTTAAAAAGAAGTATTCCCCGAGACACAAATATTCATTTCCTTTGATACAGATATATTATTCCCCCTCCATTTTTGTTCTCTTAAAAAAAGAATGAATAGATTTTTGGAACAAAAGAAAACTGGGTAGTAGTTTTGCCATAATAAAGGAGGACTGGAATGGAAGATACGGCAAAGCATAAAAAGAGTAACAATGACTCTCCTGGAAATCTTAGTGTCTTATTCAAACCCATACTAGTCACAGAAGCAAAATGCAGGATGATTCCAATGGGAGTTGAGTCTGCATAAGGATAACGAGACCAGAAATATCTTTGAATAAGAAACAGCCCAACTTTTAGATAATTACCTCATACCAGAGCTTTTAAGAGAAAAATGAGGCATTTTCTTTTGAAGTTTTAAAAGAATCCTAAATCTAAAACTGTACCTATCAAATTAAGCAATGTTCTGTTTATTTTATCTTGAAGCTTTGTTATCAAAAAACCAAACAAAACACACTTTTAGCCAGTATTGATGACTGATGACTGAACTTGATTTCACATTTTTAAACATACCTCTTTGAAATCTACATTCAAATTTCCAAGTTTCATTGATATCCCTTTTTGAAAAGTGGAAGAAAAATGATTCCCAGAAAGATAACTTTCCCAAGAGAAATGTAAAATGAGTGAAGTGATGAGGAGACCTTAATTCTCATTCCAGTGACACTGATCCTCCTTGAATGCTGCCTGAGCAATAAAAAATGGCAAGGAGCCCATATTAGTAGTCCTGTATTTTAAGTGTCTGGATATCATAGAATGATAGAATGTGTTGGGTTGGAAGGGACCTTTAAAGGTCATCTAGTCCAACCCCCCTGCAGTAAGCAGGGACATCTTTAACTAGATCAGGTTGCTCAGAGCCTTATCCAGCCTGGCCTTGAATGTCTCCAGGGATGGGGCCTCCACCACCTCTCTGGCCAACCTGTTCCAGTGTCTCACCACCCTCATCGTAAAGAACTTCATCCTAATGTCTAACCTAAACCTACCCTGCCCCAGTTTTAACACCGTTGCCCCTCGTCCTATCGCTACATGCCCTTGCAAACAGTCCCTCCCCAGCTTTCCTGTAGGCCCCCTTCAGGTACTGGAAGGCAGCTATAAGGTCTCCCTGGAGCCTTCTCTTCTCCAGGCTGAACAACCCCCACTCTCTCAGCCTGTCTTCATAGGAGAGGTGCTCCAGCCCTCTGATCATCTTTGTGACCCTCCTCTGGACCCGCTCCAACAGGTCCCTGTCCTTCTTGTGCTGAGGGTTCCAGAGCTGGACACAGTATTCCATAATATTAGAATAATATTTCCATAATAATAATAATAATAATTCCATCGTATTCCATAATCCATAAAAAAATCTGTATTCCTCAATTCAATTTAGAATAATACTAATAGCAATTCAAAGTAATCGAACATATTATGTAAAGCACAGAAAAAGGATTCTGCATTCAGCATTACCCGTAAAGAACAGACTCTTCTGATGGCATCAGAGGTTGAGACAATGTTCCCTGGTGTTGTGGCTTTGAGAGGCTGGGGAACACTAGAAAAGTTGTGCAAACACACTGACTAATTCACAGCAGCAGTCAACTTCAGTTTGTACCGTGTCCATGGTTTTTCAAACGTGGTATGCAAAACCCCCGTGTGGGAAGCATGTGCAGATACGTCCAAATAATTGCCTGGAATTTACACTCTTACATTGGGCTTCAAGATGTATCTGTAGTTTTGAGAATTTTGTCCAGAACAGCTTAGCTAAAACATAAGCCTTCAGTATTTTTAGTATTTAGCGTGGTTATAACTGAAAACAAATAAGTAAAATAAAATAGCCCTTATAAGCTGTTTTTTTCTGATTTATTTTCTAGTGAACAGAAACAACTGTTAATTAAAAGCTTTGACAAACTGATCCCACCAACTAAGGGGAACTTTTTTGTATAAAAGAGAAGGGCAAAAACCCTGGCTGTGGGACCGACAATATGATCAGGGCTTCTACTTTACATAACGTGTGCCAGCATCATCAGCGTTTGATCACCAGTGCAGGTGATTTTCTTACAGACAAATAGTATTGTCATGAGCATGTGCATTAGACAACTGCTGGGTACATTTCTTTTGATAACTTCACCAGCATCTTTATCTCAAATCTTAATTTTAAAATCTGGAGCTGTCACTTGTCAGAGGCACGTTTAGACTTCCTTTAAAACCGTTACACTTTCAATGCTAACCTGCTGGCGCTAAGAAGCATTTCCACTGAGTGTTTTATTCAACAAGACCCAAGCGATAGTTTTGTCAGATGTGCTTCCTGTCATCCTTTATTACACTAGATCTTTTGATACTTGAGCGGAAAAGCTAGAAATAAAGATGAAGGTCAGCAAAATGGGAAGAATATAAAACTCTTCTTTCACTATTCCTGTTTTCATACTGTCCATTAAAACCACAGTTTGAAAACGCCAGATAACACGAGTTCCATTTTTATTTTAATCACTTATCTGTATGATACTATAATAACTTAATGGCTATGCAGCAAATTTATCACGAGGATTACAGTCTGACAATTCTAGATCACTGTTCTTTATACAGGGAATTCAGTGCTAATTATGCAGTTTATGTGATCTGATATTTTCAAAGGAATGTCCTTATACGTTAGAAGACAAAAGGAAATATTTAAAGGTTTGGAGCTCAGATGAGGATCTGAATTTCTGAGACTGCAATAGTGAGCTGTAAATCTCAAGTGGGCAGGCACTCTTCCTCCAGCTATTCAGCGTTTACATTTCTAATCATGACAAGAAATCAAAAGTAAGACATATTAAAGTATTTCAAAGCTTTTAAAATGCCTCATTTTAAAAAATGAAACAACATTTTCACATCTAAACATGTTCAAATCTAAATTAATATGACTTTTTGGGTTCCATTCATATCAAAATTCTCATCATTAATTTTCCCACCGCTTTAAGCAATATCCTCATTAAAGGAGATGCGGATCTTTAGCTAAAGCCTGAAAATATGAACATGGCACTGATCAACAACTATTGCAACTATCTAATGAGCTGTTATACGGGACTGTGTATCTTTACTGTTACGTGTGTCCGAGCATCACCACTACTGAAACCATCTATCTTAAAGAGCTGTTTCATCAGAAAGATTATTTCTCTTCCCACTGCAGACTAGATGTAGCAGTTGACGCATAGGAGCTGCACGTGCAGTGTCTGCTGCAGCTTAGTTGTCATTTAGGAGAATTTGAGAGTTCCTTTACCTTGACTACGTTCATTTCTGTCCTGCTTGTAAAGCACAACAGATAACAGAACACAAAACAGAGTGCACTTGTATGCAAGATTATCAAAAGTCCATCATCGGGATTTTAAAAATTTTGTTTTGCTTGTAGTCTGCTTGTTTTTTACATTGCTGTTTTTCTAATGCAGAGTAAAGACTGTAAGGACTTTATTTATTTTTAAAATAATGGTGTTTATATCGCAGTGCTTGAGAGCATGAAAATTTTGATCTGGGCACAGCCCAGTTCCTTACTACCATTTGTTGTTAAGTTTAACTCCTACCATAGTGCCAACAAAAGAATAATGCAGCATCTACTCCTAAAGAAAGTGCTACAGCAGTGATAAGCAGACATGCTGGACATGGACAAGGTGGTGACAGGACAGAGGTGATAATGAGAATTTTAAAAGTAGCAACATAAACGAATGCACAATCATTTGTGAGTTGAAAAGGGCAGGTCCTCTTTGAGTTAGCCACCACTTCTTTCAGTATTTACTAGATATGATACACTATACAGGGAATATAATATTCCCATCTGGTATTTAAAATTCCAGAAGCCTGACTAGCTCTTTAAATGTTATCATATGTTAAAATAGGAAAAGCCAGATGTTACATTTACAAAGTCAACGTTCTACATCTTCTTAAAATCCAAGAGCTGCCACTGCTAAATCTAGCCTGTCAGCACTGAACAATTAGTCAGTTAAACAGCATAACCTTTAGCAGAGAAATAAAGCATTGCATGTTGCTAGATATAAACCGGCATGCATTGCCCGGGCCAATTATAGGCACAGGAGACAGAAAACCAGGCATCAGCAGGACTTTCAAGTGACCTCGGTAAATTAGCCTTTCCTGAGAAGACATACTGGATTTCTCATGTTGGGAGTCCATGGTTGTGCAGGTGCTGCTGATCAGATGCTGCTATACGGCCCTGGTAGGAAGCTGCAGATGTTCAGTAGTTAACTAGCCTTCCGTGAAGCAACACAGGGATCAAAGTAAAGAGCTCTGTTTCTTAGGATTCTAACTTATCAGTCTAGGCTCTATTCAAAATACCTTAAAAAAAAAAATCATAACAGGCCTGAAAACATACTAGAAATATACTGTAAAGCCATTTCACTATTTAATACTATTTTGGGTGCCCTTCAAGAAGAGATTAAGCAACAAAAAGCTTGCAAACGTCACAAGACCCATCCCAGTAGAGAAGAAATGGAGATGATAGCAACAACAGCAGCACAAGAAGCAGCTTGAGACTCATATATAGATTTAGAAGTCACAAAAGCAGGAGTAAAGACAGCTGCAGTCTTGACCCAAAACCCTTTCATTAGCCACTGAGAAAGCACTGCACTCCAAGCTACGTGCAAGTTGTGGGTCCTTCTAGCAGACTTCAGCAATAGACACCTGGGCTAGGCTTGCTCCCTCGCGGTCTTTTCTTATGCTCTGGGATACAAACAACTACATTGTTCAGGCAAAGTCTCAGGCAAAGTCTGCTATAACGTTCAATACAATCCATCTGTTCAGGGCAGAAGAAGAAAATTCCAGAAGACATTATCAGGCGTCTGCTGTAAACCAAAGAACTCCTCCCAAATGCAATGCCTGTAATTAAATGCCCCATTTAGATGGGCAGACCAGCAAAATGAGCTGTGTGCTCAGTTTTAGTGGTCTGAGAGTACTTCTGCAATCACCTTGTTCTTGCTCATCAAGTCATTAAATTACTTAATATCCAGTGGACATCAAGAAAAAGTTTCCATTAAGCAGGAGAGCAGAAAGTGTATTATTAGGTGCATATAATCACAATTAATATAAACACCTCCGAAGCACCTCTTCTACCACTCGTTGCCTTTGAAAGCTTGGGATTATTTCAGACCATGAAAAAACACTGAAAAAGTTTATCTTACACGTACGTGTGCCCTACCACTTCTAAAAGTGAGACACAGAACCAGAAAATTTTATTTCATGAAGCATACCAAAATATAATGCTATCTACAATCACATTCATGCTACCCTAAACCTGTAGCAACTAAAATCATTATTGACTTCTGAAATCTTAGCACAATTATTGTGCTATAACTGCTTCCCATCATTATTTAAATACTTCATCCACCATTGCAATCAAGCACTTGGCCGTTCATGGGGAGCTTCAAAGATACCAGTCCAGAATAGTTTTACATGACCAGTTTAGAAGTAATGGACAAGTTACAGTAAGAAAGAGGAGGGGTAAAGAATTGCAGTGACGCAGCCGAAACAAACAGTGCCATGTATGGTGTTCTCTGATATCTTCAGTCTAACGAGACAGGACGACACATTTTGTGAAGCAGATGCAAACTGCAGTGGTCTGTTACGCAGCAGGTAACAGCCAAAGGTGTAGTTTATTCTAGAATAAGAGTCGTTCAAGTCCAATTAGAAAAGTGATAATGCTAGGGATGATGATAGCAAGAAGCTGTTTTCTGTAAATGCTTTAAGTTTGCAAAAGCATCTGATAACACAGCAGCAGTTTTAAGATACAAAATTAAGTGATTCTTGTCTTCTCCAGAATAGTTTTGATAAAAATTCTTTCATCTAGATGAGCTGAGCTCTAAATTACCATTAGGCCAACACTAGACATGCAAATCACTCTGAAGGCTTCACTAAATCCATCATATCTGTCGATGAGTTCAGCTCTGTCCTTCACTATCATAATTTCAGAGAAAGTACCAAGTATTTAAAGGCAATTCTAGGACACACTGGATCAGAATATTCTATCTATAGGGAGATAAAAATGGAGTTTACAGGATTTTACATTTCTGCCAGCTGAAAATATTGAAAAATAGTGATCTGTGTGGTACATCTCTAGTTTGCCAATAGCAATACCAAATCCAATATGAGCTTTCCACGGACTCTTCTGGATTTTTGGTGGGAAATCTGCTGGGACGCTGCCCCAGAGCCAACACAAGAAGGACTGGCCCTGAAGCAGACCTCCCCACAGAAGGGTTTTGTGCTCACAAGCGCTGCTGGCCACGTGGAGGGCAGTCCCAGGTGGGTGCTCTCAGGCCAGTCTTTAAAGCATCCCAGGTGTCTGGCCTCCATCTTTTTCAGACTGATTGAGGATTGGGTGGGTGTGAACACCAGCATAAAGCATCATTTTAGCACTGAAAAAATCTTTTACTGTAGTGTTGTAGCATCAAGACTCACCACTGTTTTCATAAAGGAGTTATCCTGCTTTGTAGCTTATCGGATGAGAGAAGATAAGTCAGGACTGCAAAAAGGAACAAGATAGTGCCAGGCATTCACAGCTCCCATTAAATTCAATTGTATTAACACTGCCGAATTTTGTATAAACCTTGTAACAAAGGGATGGTAGCTGTGCTAATCGGAGGTATTTTTCCCAAGTAGAAAGAAATGATTGAAATAACACACTACAGCAGGCTGTTACAGTCTTGTGGTCCTGACAAAGTTGTATTGAAACAAAAAGTCATAGTCCTTAAAAAAAAATTCTTTCATTCCCTGGCATTTAATCTTAAATGTCAATAGTAAAGCCATAACAAAATGAGTTTAATAGGCTATGTGGGCACTCAAGATTAACTGCCAGATGTAGAAGAAAGGCAGAATTGAAATGCTCTGCTATATTCCTTTTCTGCATGTATGAGGTAAAGTTACAGCTAAACAACATATAAAAAAATACTGCAAAAATAACTTCACTTCTCTCAGCAGATTTTCAGAGACTTAAAGAAGATGGACCAACAAAGATGATTTAATTGTTTTGGTACCTATACTTTCTTATGGGGACTGTAAAATGCATAATCTATTCTACAGAAGATTGCCCATTCCCTCTGAAGGACAGTTTTTAAACGGCAGATGCCTAGGGGCACTGTTATCACAGAATCATAGAATTGCCTGGGTTGGAAGGGACCTTTCAGATTATGTAGTCCAACCATCAACCTAACTCTGACAAAAACCATCACTAAACCCTATCTCTAAGCACTATGTCTACCCGTCTTTTAAATACCTCCAGGGATGGTGCCTCAACCACTTCCCTGGGCAGCCTGTTCCAATGCTTAATAACCCTTTCAGTGTAAAAATTTTTCCTAATATCCAGTCTAAACCTCCCCTGGAGCAACTTGAGGCTGTTTCCTCTTGTCCTATCGCCTGTTACTTGGGAGAAGAGACTGACCACCACCTCGCTACAACCACCTTTCAGGTAGTTGTAGAGAGTGATAAGGTCTCCCCTCAGACTCCTTTTCTCCAGACTACACAACCCCAGCTCCCTTAGCTGCTCCTCATAAGATTTATTCTCCAGACCCCTCACCAGCTTTGTTGCCCTAAGTTGCTTGATAGGAGCCTAATTTATGGACGGCATTCGAGGCTACAGATGTCAGCTGTATAAAGACAACTCTCTGCAGTCTCTCTCTCCTTCCAGAACTTGAGATGCTGGAGCATGCTGAAATTTAAGACCCTCTTCAGTGTCTCTAGAGGTGTACACAGAGAGAGGTAGATGCCTTAGAATACATAATCTTGTGCTGCAGTCTCTGGCTTTGTGATAAAAAGCAAACTTTTTTGTTTTCCATTTTATTTTATCTACAGGGGTGGCTGACAAATGACCTACCTCTCAATTCAATATATCTACTTTTAGAAACTTGCAGTTTTGTTCTTGTCACTGCTGGTTTCATCATTCCTCAAATTAAAAGATGATACGTCTAAACTTTTAGTTACTTGACCAAGGCAACCGAGAACCCATTTTTCACATATGATACCGTCTGATGGCTTTTCTTCCATATGTGCCAGATATAGCTATAATTTACAAGTTGTTTCCTGCCAGCCAGGATAATAATATGGTATTGCTTGAGGCAGAAAATCCTTTTGGTGGTCCAAATACAGTGTATAGGGCATCTAAAGAATGGTTGTAGATTTTGTCTGTTGTTATATCACTAAGGTGCTGAAAATCTCATCCACACTCCTTTCAGACAGCCTAAATTAGCAACCCTACTCTTATTTAGCTTGTCAGATCACTCTCAGAAACAGTTCTTGTTCTCTGGAGGATTTTTGCTATGTTTTATATCTCATGGCAAAGCAATCTTCTTACATGTGTTTTTCATACAAGCTGTCATTCTGAAGTGTTTAAAAAACATTATGTAATACTGAATATCCTGCTCTCTCCTGCTACATGGCAGAGACTATTTGTAGTAGTTTCTTAAAAAGGCAGCGTATTACCATATTGAAATTGCTTTTATTATCATAAGCATCAGTACACTAATTTTAAGTCACCACCACTTTGGCTATCATGGATCACTGTGACATTGAATGAACACAGTCCCTATAACAAAAAGCGTTTATGACAAATAAAGAAGCTAAAGCTGAAAGATGACAGAGATGATTGACTTCCCCCAACTGTTTTTGTCTCTAAACTTCTCTATATTGGAAATTTTCTAGATTACAGTGACTAAAGTGTGTGTACCTGTCACTCTCGGGGGTAACTTTTTTCCTAGATGTGTTTAATCCCTCTCAAACACCCAAGAGACAGAAGGTGGATCATTCTGCCATTTTGTTGCCTAGTAAAGGTGCAATTCGTATCAGGTTTATTTGAAGATGAGTGTCAACAGGAGGAAAACTCAGATATCAATCCAGTAAAAAACTACGTACCCTTTAGTTGGAAAACTATCCTCTTTCATTTTTATCTCTATTTATTATTATAACTTCATTCAGTTGCAAGAAGTTATTTTTAAATGTTTCCTGGGAAATACCAAACTCAAAGTGTGTTTCAAAAGCTAATAAATTAGTTAATCACAACTATGGAAGTAAATTGTTTGTGACACCAAATACTACTTGCTTTTACTTTAGAAGTACTATAGAGAAAAATCACAGACAAATCCAAGGTAGTAGTATTTTCAGCTGACCTGAGGGATTTAGCAACTTAGGTTTGAGGTACAGAAGAACAAAAAAAGGATCGGCTGCATATTGGCTCTGACCATCCTAACAGTGGATGGAGGGAAAACATACCAAATTTCATCACTCTCAAAACATTTGGATGAAACTTGTAAATAGGTTTGGCCTGATGACAAAGGTTTGACCCTACACGCAAGAAGTGCAGGAACTTGATGAGTAAGTGATTGATATGCTACCTTCAAAATTGCCGCTTGGGATTGCATTTTGCCACAATATTATACAACCTTTGGCAAGCAACGAGCAGTCTATCCCTCGTTACACCATCTGGAGAAAAAGACAACAGCAAAAAAGCCCTGACACACACACTCTGTTTTGGCAGAGGCACATGTAGGAGAATAGCCTACCTGAGCCAAGAGCTGTCTTCGGCTTCTAAAAAGAATCTGGCTGATTCAGAAGCTTGTGACAGCCTCTCACTATGTTTTCATTTTACATCAAAATCAGAAAATCACATCAATCTTTCAAATAGCAGCACATTCTCAATCACTATACTATTCATGCCCTTTAAAGCTGCTATACACATGAACAAGTTTCCTGTTAAAATCCAATTAGGTTCCAGTTTAAGTTCACAGTGATCTCAGGAGAGTCAAAGGATACAAAGAATCACTAGGTATTGTGAAAACAAATTTAAAAAAATGAAAAAAGGGAGACTTATTTTTTAATTCTCAAGAAGTGCTTGAATTGATTTCCAAACCATTCCAGTCATCACTGAAATTTAAACCTAAATATTTAATAGGCAATTCTAGTTTATTCCTTGTTTGCAACTGCTGCAAGAGGAAGAAAGGAACTGTTTTCTTGGTCTTATTCTTGTATAAGGAAACTTTGGGGCTACTGCTACAGTCCCCGGAGGAACAAGGGAGCCCTCAGCTCTCTGATGAACATTTAAGGCAGAAGTGTGGCTGTGAAAACAGCTCTGCCCCATTTTGCCCCATCCTCTCCCTTCAGGCTGATAATGCCTCTTAGCTGTGCTGATCCCAGTTTTTGCGTGACCATGAGGCAAATCTGACTGGGGAGCTCTGACTAAAACTAATCATAAAGTATTAAAAAATGTATGGATATTTTTGTGGCAGTGCCGGCTTACACACACACACTGTGCTCTAATGTCTCAGGCACAGATGCAAAGAAATGTTTTCCATCTTGGTCTCATGTACTATTTCCCAGCTCCCAAAGGACCCATCTCCAAAGACAGCGCACAAACAGCCAAGGAGGGGCAAATCGACCCCCTTCCTTCTCCTCGCGCTTCCCCTGCCCACAGGCAGGGACTGTTAACCCCAAGGGGTTCCTGATTGCAGGGGGGGCCGTGTCCGGGCTGGAGCCAAGGGGCTGCCTCCTGGCAGCCTTGACCCCACCAGCAGCACCCTCTGCCGCTCCCCCATCTTCTGCAGGAGGCATGTGGCAAGGGGCTGAGAGGGAGGGGAGATGATCAGAAATAGGCGTTAGAAAAAGTAAAAAAAAAAATGCGACATAAAATCGTCTCAAAAACTTCCTATTTGGAGTTTAATTGCTCCAGCCAGTGGACAGGGGGAGGAATTGAAACGGAGTTCTTTTCTCCAGTTTGTGCATGTTTTTCACAGAATGAATTAATGCCTCACTGGAAAGGTGATTTGCAGTTGGCATTTCAGACAGCTGCCTGGTTCTGGAATTATTCCCATTGTTGTTCACACAAAGGGAAAATAGACTCAACCACTTGGCTTCCTTTTCCCTGAAATATATGTCTAAGATCACAGTTTAGAAAGTAAACTAAATGTCAGATGGCAGCATCTTTGCAAAGTACATGCACTCTGAGCTATATAGACTGGCAAATTAATTTGTTCAAAGAAAAGCACAGAGAAAGAGAGAGCTTTTCTTAAGAGTATGAAAGAATAATAAAACATTGAAGTTCTCTTTAAACGTATTGGGCAGCTCTTAGTTCCGTTGTTACCACGCAGCCAAAAGAAACCATCAAGAAATTATTTACATCTCTTTGCTATGGGGCATTATTCTTCATTGCATGAGCAGCAAGAAAGGATTTTAGAGAATAATTTGAAATTTTGTGCATTTAGATTGTTTTGTCTTCTGCCCACCTTGAACCACACAGTATGGGGAGGCTTCACTCCACACACCCCAGGCAGAATCGCCTCTCCTCCTTTCTCCTTTTATCCAGACACCCCCTGCCTCTCCAGCAGCTCTTATCCTGCTCTGAATGAGACTGCCAGGACATCAATTCTTTTGTCCCAAGCAGGACAAAGGGTTACTGATGTGTGTATCAACGTTTGTGTTTCCTGGCTTTTTCCATATGAGGAGAGTGAGTCAGAGCACACCTTCTTCCTCGCTAGATAGAAAGCGCCAGAGGAGACACTGGCTGTGACATCTAAGGGACTCCCACGTCAAGCATTCGGTCACACAGCAGCGTTCCTCCCATGGCCTGTGCGATCCCACAACAGTTGGCCTGACAGCTGCTTTAGTGCATTTCATATCCTTTTTGCTTCGTGGTGCCTTTGATATCAGAATAGCAGATAATAAATGGAACCACAGATTGCAGACTGCTTTAAAATCTCTTTTGTTCAAGAGATCTCTCAGATTAAAATAATGCTGAAAGGAGACTGCTGAAAGCGAAAGAAGGGTTTGGGATGTTGAGGGAGACCTGCACAGAGTTTAAATGTTCTCAGGAGATCCCTGTTGTTTCCAGCCAACACCTTCCTCCAGAGGAGGTCTGAGTTCATGTTATTTGTACAGCAATCTCTTCTGATTCTACTCAAAGACTAAGCACCCACGAAGTTTGGAAAATGATCAAAAGAGGGGTTTGATCTTATGTTGCTTCTATAAGAAAAAGTCTCCCAGAAGAATGCCTCTATGTGAAACCGCTATATATAATTCTTACAACCCTGAGGTATATATGAAGATTTGGACCCTTAACTTGCTTGGCAGATTTTATTACTGTATTACCTGCCTCCTTCGGGTATACAGCTGCTCAGTGAGCTTGTGTTTATAAAGCTCTTGAAGGTCCACAGATGGAGAGCTAAGAGAAGCAATCTAGATTTTTACACTGTATATTCTCTTTCTCATTAAGGCTTGGCCTCAAATACATGAATAACTGAGGTATCATATGATTCCCTTTGGGCACAGTGACAGAATATATTTACTGCTTATTGCTTCACAAAGTTGATTTCTATCAGTAGTGCATTATATTCCTATCCAAGCAGAAGCCAACACATCCCAAAGAAAAGCGGGCGATAAAAAGAGATTTTATCTGTTGAGCTGCAGCAGAATCAAGGCAGACAGCCATCCTCGGCATCACTGATGCTAACGGCACAACACACCAAAGCAGAGCAACAGAAAGCACTGAGCAGTGCTGTGCACAAGTCGCTGCATAATCTTCTCTGGAGCGGCACATTATCTTCTCTGGAGCTTTACCCATGCCACAGTAGAGTCTGAGTAACAGTCAAACTGGGAGGAGGAGGAAGACTGCTTTCCCTGTTTTTCAGCTCTGAACATGCTTAAGGCCATCCTTTACATAACACCACTTTGCCTACATTTTGAGAAATCCTTCAATATAGACAATGAGTCTACATTTACACCTACGTCAGCCCACTAGGGACAACACAATTACAGGTAGAGAAGCCAAGTGGAGAGTTTCCAATTATTCTGAGAAGTTGCAATTGCAATGGTTACACCTCACTAGTCACAATAGGAAAAAGAGAATGCAAAATGTGCTGGCAGCATAATGAGCCCACAGAAATGGGCCCTGTTATGTTTAGGGAAACAAAGACAAACACACATACACACATATTAGGAAGAAATTTGCTAAGCTTCTTTCCTAGTTACCAGTCACCGCAAATACCCCTAATTAGGAAGTCTCACAGAAAAAAGATGTAAGAAATCAGAGCTAGTATTCCTGACTACTCACAAAGTTCTTCAGGATTTGAAATTTATACTCCCTAGTGAAAACTCTAAGAGTACACATGAAGGACATCTCTAATGACATAAGTGATAAAAGTGAGTTGAAACAGGAATTCAGATTTACACTTTACCAGAATGCAGTTCTTCCTGCAGCTTTATTAGATACCCGAGATTATCAGCCGTATTCTGCCCAGCTGGGAGATAAAAGTTATTAACTGAGAAATTCTCATGAACCGTTGTTCATCAATAACAGTTTGTGAGAAAACTTCCTCAATTTTTGCCTACAACAACTCTCATAGGGCTCAAGTTAAACTCTGATCTGAGTGCAAATGGAAAAGCTGTTAACTGGCTGCTTTCTCCAGAGACACCCAGGTTTCTTTCACTGAGACTAATAGACAACATTCACAGTTTTTGTAAAGGGAATAAAGTGGAAAAATAAAGAAACATTCTTTTGAGGAAAAAGGTGAACTAAGAAGGCATAGCTGATAACCCAGAATGGGTTTTTAGTTTAGCTAAGGAGGCAGCAATCCATTTGTGATCCCAAACAGTATTTTTCAAATTTGTGTCTCAGCTGAGGACACAATTTGCTGCACTTTTAAAATATTGTAGAAGAATGAAGACAAATTTACTCCTGTGGATTCACAAGGATATATATTTATCAATTTACTACAGCATGCGGTCCTTCATTTGATTCATCCCAAAAGCTCCAGTTACTATGGGCCCATTTTTTAAATCCTTGCCACAAGAGAAAGGGTCTCTTGTGTTGAGCGTTATGTTCTATGAATGTGTAAGTGTAACATTGTGCAATGGTCCTTTCAAGCGCAAGCTTCAGAAAACTAAATGCTGACAAGTTGTCCGGGGTCGTGTCTGTGAAATGCTCCATATGTGCCTGTTGAAAGAGCCTGACACTACCTTGCTCTCAGAAGTTAACAGCTTTGCAAAAAATGTTCTTCTGCAGCTGAAATTTTTCTTGTTCAATCCCCAGTAAAAGTAGGCTTTCATTTAAATTTGAGCAAAACCCCATCTACCATTTAGTTATGACAAAGTGAAAAAAAACACGTTTCCAGTCTTCATTGTAAAGGCAATCATACGTAGCTAACAGCCAGAAGTGCTGCCCCTCAGCTGGACTAAGCTGCGCTGAGGTCAGTGGCCCAGGAGCACAGACACGAGCTGATGGCTACACCAGCTCCTTAGCGGGAATGCACCACTCCATGCAAGGTAAACAGACAAGCCAATAAAATGTCATTCCAGCTCCTTTCAGTGCAAAGAGGAGGCAAATCCTTCTTTTCCAAGAGGACTATCCCTTCTCTGTGAAATAACTTGTTTGGAAAGCCCAGCCAGCACTGCAGGGGCTCAGTGCCGCAGCTGGAGAGGTGCCGGGGGAGCGTCCCTGGAAAACCTACCAGCTGGAGGGGAGCGGGCACAGCCAGCTGCAGGCAGCCACCACCTGGCTGTGTTAGAGCTGCAGTTATTCGTCTCTGGCAGATTTAAAGCCATGCTACCAGAAAACCATGCCCAGAAAAATTCCTGTAATGTGGGGGATCTCAATCATGACTAACCAATTACAAAAACAAAAACCAACAACAAAAACCCACCAAACCGAAAAAAAAAAAAAAAGTGTATGTCTAGGAAACTTTTTTCACATATTTGAGAACAAGTCATCTGGCTGAAGTATGGCCCATATTTTCCAGGTTGAAGACAAAAGTCATTTGTTTCGTTGGTTGTTTTTTTTTTTTTTTTAAACGTTACAGTTCTGTGAGAGACAGTTGCAATTTTGAAAGCAACAGCTTGTGTTAAATGTATCACAACTACTTCGCAAAGGGAATTAGAAAGTTGAAGCTTGACTTATAAATAGCTCACGGTGACAACTGCTTCACAACATAGCTTCACATTAATTACTGTAATGCAAACATGAAAAAAACTGAACTGCAACCTGTTCTTGGGTGGACAGAGCAAGGCTCTGGGAACTCTTCAACATGGGGAATATTTTCGGCGTGCGGGGAAGTGTCCATGTAGCCACATCCTCACAGCATCCAAGAAGCTCTTTAGATATCTGATAATATCTAATGTTTTTTCTTAATCACAAAAATTGCAAGCTATGCTATTATATGATCACCTGAAGTCACTGTTCACAAAATTTTCTAGCCTCGTTGCTGTGGAAGAAATGAGAAAATAATGTGAACTCTAGCTAATTTTTAGCCTTCTAAAAAAACCCTCAATCATTCACAGATAAAAAATGTATAACAATTACAATAAAAATAGGTATCATACAGATACACCTGAGATAGGGAAGAATCCCTCCAGTAACTGTCTATCAAGAAAAGCTGTGCTCTGAGGTTATAAAGATGCGTTTATACATAGCAACAATCAATGTTTCCAGCCTGAAATGCCCCCAGTTTTCATAAGGTTAAAAGCAAAGTTCCCCAAGCCTCATGACAGATACCTTAATGGGCAGGTTCAAAACTATTTTAGAACTTTTCCCAGTATAAAACCAAACGTTTTAATTGTTTGTACTTTTCTTCCAATGGCCCCTGATAACATGTGAATTGTGGGAAGTAGATTCATTATCGAGTTCAATGAGTTATCCTCACCACAGACACTGTAAGCGTGATTTTAGGTGTTCCAGTCTTCACATAATCGTTCCTCCTCCTTTTTGTGACATAGATTAATTGAGAATGGCAGTGCCGCTCGTGCAGGCATCTATATAATCAAGGCCACTGTCATCTATTCTTGGTGTCATAACCCAGACCACCTTTTCACAGGCTTCGCTGTGAATACAAAGGAAATGAAATAGTGAGATTTAAGAAGGTTAAGGCAAGAACAGCAGTATAGTTGATTTCAAACACTGTTACTTGAAGGTAATTTAACTGATTGACTCTGGTAATAAATTACGTAAAATTGTTTCTCAAGTAATAAAGATTTTGTTAAAGCAGTCCTAAAGGTTTAGCCCCTTGAAATTTTTTTTTAATGACTCAAAGCCTCCTTTTTTTTGTCCTGAACTTTCATTAGATGTAAAATATTGTAACTAATTCAGTGGTGACATGAGCTAAGGAACCTCGCTGTGAAATTTCACAATAGAGCACAGCAAAATAGCTAAAGAAAGTAATGGTTGTGGCTATGGTAACCCAAAGTGAAATAAGTTATGTGCATCAGTTTATAACTGTACTGAGATGCAATTTACAGGTTACTGCTGGAATATGATACGATTGATGGAATCACAAATGACCTATCACAACATGAGGTCGCAAAGTGTTTTTTAAAATTGTTTCTGAAAAGCATTCATGGGAAAAAATGCACAGATCTGACACTTGACATCCCCTGGGCAACTTCAGAAGAAAAAAAAATAATAAAAGAAAAAGAAATGAAAAAGATTTCTGCTTAAAATTATTCTGCTTTTTTCAGTTTATATTCTTCATTTTCTTTCTTTCCCCTTTAGTTAGCACAAAGAATATGTACTTAAAATACCTGCTACTAAATTCAGCAGCAAAACTCCCATTAACAGCAGCAAGCACTGGCTTCAGATAAATCACCTGCAACAGCAATATTGCAAGACAGAACTGCTGATTGGCATGTCCCAAGTTTTAATATTATTTTGAGTTGAGTAAAATCTAGCTGTTAACTATTCTAGATTAATATCTGACCAAGCATAGCCAGTTTGCTGAAACTCTAGAAACCCATCCATCGTACAGGTGGTCCTCAGGGTCTTGGCTGTTCTTTCACCTCCTTCCACATGGAGTCAGTTGTTGAAGACTTTGGAGAGGACTAGGCTTCAAACATACAATGACTATGACCAAAAGAGTTGTTTTAAAAAAATGACCAAAACAGTAAGAGGGATACTGAAAATGTCATGTTGAGACATGACGAGTGGAATAAAAAAAAAAATAAAAAATCAATCTCCTATTAATATCAGATTTTATGAAATCATACTTTTTTCTGGTTAGCAAACCAACTGTGAATGTTTTGCTTTTACAAAATACCCAAACCCAGACAGGGCGCAGCATCCAGTTTGGACAAGTTTGAATCTTGATCTATCACCGCTTTTGTCCATCACCACCATCACAGGGGGTTCTCCAAGGCCAGTTTAATTCAAAGCCAGATTTACCACGAAGAAAATGCATCTACAGAAGCCCCATGTAGACGCATCTGGTGCAGACCAGGTTCCTGGTCACCACAAGAGAAGGCAGCTACTCCTCAGTCATATGGAGGCCAATTGCTATCACTCAGCTCCGCGAGTATGAAAATTGCTGACCGGTGCGTGGCCAACCTAGCAGCTCTCAAGTCTCTGCTCAGAGAAAGCAGGGAAATATTTTCTGCATAGAAAATACTTCCTGACCTGCAAAAATTGGATGGCAATTTACTGCTACAAAGCTCCTGATGTACAAACCAAGCCATAAAGAAAGGCTCCTCAAACCAACAGAGATCCCACCTCTGTACATTGCCAGCCAAGGAATGGTCTTTCATGCCAAGCTCACATTTCCTAACCAGTAACATTTCCTAACCATTAACTAACCAGTAATGACTGGTTCCCCTCTGTCATGGTAAATCTGACATTTGTGTTGATAAAAATATTCCTAAATATTTCTTTTCAACTATTTGATCTTCTGCAATTGAAAACTGCACTTCACAGTTTAGTCATGGTGGAAACTGTTTACCTTTTTAACATGCAAATTATTTTGTTGAGAAAAATTAGGTGCATAATTCATTCTTAAGCATGAGGAAAAAAAGTAATGAAAATACAGTTTAATTGTTTTATGTAGGCTGTCTCAGCAGTTCTTGAAAACAGAAAATCCTGTTTATATAGAGATACATTAATTGAAAAAAATATAAAGTGGAAAATACAGACAAGTCACTCATATACAGATTTGCTTTCATGTAGAGTAACTTTTAACAGACTGCTCAGTAGCTCTTTAAAAGGTAGGGAAGTTTCAGTAACATGGGCACATTTACTGGAAATTCTAAAACTTGCGTTTTCCCTATATGACTTAGAAGCTTTTCATAAAATTCCCCAATGCACAGTCATTTTTACTTTTCATTCACATTAAAAGCGGGTAGTAAATATTGAGAAATAATTTATAAATCCCAAATTTATTTCCAGAGATCAATTCTTCAATTCAGTGATGAAATACAGCATAAACCATATACAAATCACCATTCATGAAAAGAGAACTGTTAACATGAAAGAATCACTTGTGCAAATACTTGCTTTCACATTCAGTTACTGCCTAGGGTAAAGCCCATCATCAATATTTCTGTGAAAAAGGAATGATTCTCTAGGTACAAACAGCATATCTTAAAACATAGCCTGATTTTCAGAAAATATTTGTCCTCCTTGCCTTTGAAGGAAGAGAAGGGAAGCCAGCTTCTTTTAACATATGACTGCTGGGACCCCCCAAAGTAGAACTGATTTTTCTAAAAAACACGGACCAGAAATAAATGCTTGTACTTTACTCCCCTCAACCTGAGATAGTGGTTCCTACACCTATTACAGTCCTTTTCCACATATATTCTAGAGAAGAAGGTCTTCCTTTGCAGCACTGATTTGGTTTCAAGTCCGTTACATCCAGGCACAGAAAAAGCATTTGGAATATTTAAGAAACCTTCAAATGAAGTTGCACGAGAGGAGCATGCAATCTCCTGTTAAATCACCTATGCCATCTGTCCAGAATTTCCTTGAGAAATTATATACCGTTTCCTCAAGAAAACATACAGCCAAGAAAATAACAGTGTCCCCAAATTTCTTTGTAGATGTGTTCTTAATGTTCAGGATAATTACCTTCTCAACAAGACTTGGTAATAATCACAGACTTTTCCTTAGGTAATTTAAAGACTTCATAAATGGTGAAGACATTTCAGTGTCTCCGTCTACATACAGATGAAAGCCATGATCTCTTACAAAAATATCTCTTCAGGGAAAATGAGAAGAGCTTGCTACATTTACTAAATAATTTAGCAGCTGCACTCCCTCTTTTTTTCAGGGAAAGGAATAGGTACATTTTGGCAGAGATGCACAGTGTTAATTTGACTCAGTCGTGCTCTGCCTACCAGGCTCCTGGGTGTCAGGGTAAGCAGCTGCGGCCGCCCTTGGCTTCTCACCCAGGGTCATCCCTGGGGCTCAGCATACTGACTGCCTCTGCTCAGCACCTACGTTATGCCTCAGCAGTAGATAGTGACATGATATGGATTACAACTATGGCAACATGCCAAGCTTCAAGAGCTGTGGTTTCTATCATGTGCATCCACCATGATCTAATTACATTAATGTAACTGCACTTACATAGGATGGGCTTTCTTGAAAGAAAAAGATCAACAAACTCTCAGCGGAGACAGCAGTGTTCCAAAATATTGGCAAAATATTGGCGTTGGCGAGTAACATTTGCTGAACTCATTTGACGCCTGCCTGAAAATTGCCCACAAACAGTTAGCAAGATTCTCGAATGTGTTCATTATCTGGAGGATTATTCTTGATGTGCAGTCAGCTTGTAAAAGGTTTGCTGCAAATACTCAACAGTCTCCATCAGGTCAATTACTTACGGAAGTTACACAGTACTGCTTCTGTTCTCCAACTGGGTGGCTTCTCTGGCTCGCACAGCATGCACAGCGAGTAGTGCAATTAAGTGCATGACTTCGAGTCACAATATGGAAACATGGTGCTAAACATTTGCTTTGTACAATCATCTACCCTAGCAAAGCTTGAGCCTTCGATTACTAATAGTATGACAGCCAGGATGGGAAAAGGGACAGATTGAATTAAAATATTTTTAAGAACAAGGATCCAAGAGCTTAACATTGCTGCTGCTGTGTTCAAAAGCTTTTAACCCACAGAACAGAGAAAAGGAGGTGACGCTCCTTTGCCCTTTTCCTGTGCCAGTGTCCCCAAACGTGACATACCCTATCCCAACAGACAAAGTCCAAAACTGGTAAAAGGTTTCTGCTCCCCCTGTGACAATCCATGCCCTGCCGTTAGAGGGCCTTCAAACATATATCAGCACGAAATTCAAGATCATGGCAAAACTTAAAACCAAACAAAACAAAACAAACAAACAAAAAAAAAAGTCATCCTCATAATGACAATATACTGAATGCGGTATCAGGACTAGGAACACAATGTCTTAATGAATTTGCTACAAATTTTAACATTCAAGGCAGCTTTAGATATGTTTACCATTGACTACGTTAAAAACGTTCTGAAGAACTTCTGGACAAACTGCTAAATGAACCACAATAACATTAGGACATTGAGGTGCTTTCAGTTATTTAGATGAAAATAGTGCCCCTAGTTCACATATTTTATTCCTCTTCTTTTCCAAATGAGTAATTAACTCAAAAGGTTTAACACACTATAATTTGAGCACATTAATTTTACACTCTAATTTCATTCCTTGTAACGCACACCCTTGATATCCCACATATCACACGGCTGCAGAGTTTAGTTTCCGGTGACAACACATGGCAAGGAAGAGGTTTGCTGTCACAGACTTTGATACTGCGAGTAATTTTGCAAGATACCTTCAACACAGGAGTAATTCTAAGAAAGTCCGAGTTAGGCATTTGTTCAGGTCCTTGATGTCATTAATAACAGAATTTGACAACTACTGAAATTCTTGACTGCTAAATCATCACAAAATACGCATTTCACTACTCAGTTCATGTTTCCCTGCCTGATCAACTATGCATTTTCTTGCTTGTGCAAGCTAAATATTATTGGAATTGCTGTGCAGGAACAATGTTACCAGAAATAATTTGTAGGAGCATTAGCCCTATGGCCAAAAAAATATACGACAGAGCTACTTATCTAACCCCCTCCCCTCTGCAATCCTACAAAGAGTGAGAGAGATCAGTCCTGAAGGTGACAATAATCTCAGCTAAAACAGCAGACCAAGACCCCTCAGTAATTTTTTTTTTGTATTTGCACTATTTACTAGTTTTGTTTGTGCTATTTTCTTCCAAATCTGTTCCCCATATGTGGCAAAAAGGTCAGGTAAAGCAGGAACGTGAACTTTAATCTTCTCATCTTTACCTCACAGCAGAGTAGGAATAGCAGAGACCCACATCAAAGGAAAGCAGAGAGCTCTCTTGTTTTTCCCCTTAATCTTCCTAAAAAATAACTAAATCTAATATTTCACTGGTCAGGAAAACTACAGCCAGTTCACCCTTAACAACTTCACATGCACTTTGCTCAAAAATTACCATAGGGATGGTGGAAAACACTCCAAACTGAAGAACATCACCTAAACTCTTTTCTTTAAAAAAAGCAAAACAAACAAACAAAAATCCCAAACCAAACACACAACAGAAAAAGATAAACTTATTTCAAGAGCCGGCAATCCGAGGGCTAATGTAAGAAATATTCATCCTGGACAAACAGTTATCTGTAGATTTCATAACTGAGCAAAAAATTCCCTACAATATAGCTTGGAATCTTTCTTCAAAATGGTCTAAGGCTTTTGTTGCTTCTAATCCTTTCAGAGCACACGAGATTGGGCATCGCAGCCATGGCATTGCTGGACTGAAAAGCTGTTTTATGTAATTTTGCGGTTTGTAAGAAGCACTGGTTACAATTTTCCTTTCCCTCAGATATCTGCACAGTATTCATGGTAACTAATGCACCTGGTTTATTAAAGAAACGATGTAGAATAATATACACGTTTAGAGAATTCAATATATAGTTTCCTAAAATAATTCATCATATGCAGAATATTAGTAGCATTTGTGAGACCTTAATGCTGGAGTCTGTTAAATACACTGACCTACATAGCTCACACTCTACATCTCCAATCCATGACTGCTGTATTTCTTTATGACCACAATCTTCTAGAACTTAGACTGCTATGGTTTCATTACATTATGACATTTCATGCTTGGTGTTTTTCCCTGCTGGGGTTTCCAGGGGGGGCGGTTATCAGAGATTCACAACGAAGCCAGAAAAAAAACAGAACCTACCAGATCAGGGATGTGTTTTGGCTTTCTCAGAACTGTGTCTCAGTGACCCCAGTGGGTTGTTAGAGAAAGACAGATCCCCTCTCCAGACATGACGGTAGCATCTGTGTATACACTCATCACAACTGTATTTATTTACAAGGATGTATGCGTATGTGCCAAGGTCATTGTGTTCTGCAGCCCTATGGGGCAGTTTAAAGCCTCGACTTAAATATATTGCTTCCAAATACTTACTGCTACTGCTTGGTGGGAAAAGATCACAAACCCCAGGTCCTGTGACAAGTAGCAAAGGAGATCACCTCTACTTCATTAAATTGACCCAGTTATAGGGCAAAACGGATTGAAACTGATAAAGCTCTGAACCAGTCCACAAATTCATATTTTCCTGTTCCATGGAATGGGAGAGGGGTATGCAGGTTCTGGCCACTTAATAGCTAAAAATGCACGTAATGAAGACTAGCAAGAGAGCGTTAGCTCTAAGAATCAATGCGGAGACCGCAGTCTGTATATATTCAGCAAATGTTAAGGTTGTTTCTCTGCTGGTTTTGCACCTCAGTGTGATAGAGTAACACAGGATAACAGTCTCCGACTCTGATAGCTGCCCGGGGGGAGCTCTGTCTGCACAAACCCTAAGCAACAGGTCACAGGCAGGAGACCCTGCCACGAGCCCACCTCCAGGGCCACACTCTCATCTGGTTTTGGAGAAAGGAGAAAGAGACCATACGTATCCAACATCGGGGAGGTACAGGCTCCTTAAAAAGCATTTTGATGTAATCCAAGCAACGTGTCAAAGCAGTGTGGAAACAGAAAGGACATTTCTAAGATAGGGCTTCTATCTTTTTATCTGAATCCATAGATGTTTTGTTCTGTCCAAAGTAAATATTAAATATTTCAAAGACTCTTGTGCAAAGCTCGTCTGTTGCATGGTTCTACTATCTTTTAGCTCTGAAGCAATGCAGTGGTAAAACCCCTGAACATGGAGCCTACAGGCACTCTCCAGCTAGTTGTGTGCCTTGGAGGAGTCAGCACTGATCCAGCAGGTTTAATGCAGCTTGCCTCATTTCAATGAAATGATGATAAGTAGAACTGGTTCCCAGGAAACACGCTAAGAGCAAAGGAAGCTTCAGGGCTGGCACATTCTCCGGATCCAGGGAAGCCTCAAAGCTCCCCGGTGCCAGAGGCAGGACTGGGCGCAGCAGTGGGGAAGGGCTGCCAGGGCAGGAACCCTGGTCGAGCAGGCAAGTGCTCTCTGCACCAGCCAGCAAAGCGACAGTTAATAGGCTTCCATCGTGATTTATCTTACATGGTATACAAACAATGTCTGCTCATGAAAAGTAAAGATGGAAGCCAACAAGAATAACTGAACTGTGTTAATTTATTTCTAGACTTTTCTGGAGTCTACTCGAGCACTGATCTTTGCATGGGTAAGACAGCATATGTATCTCTCCCTCCTGTACCTTTCTGTCTGATTTCCACCGCAGCATGCTCTTGTTAGAGAGACATAACATTAACAACATTGAGACTAAAAGGGATTTGTAGATATTCCTGTGCATGGTTGCCAGTGATGCTATTAATCCTAAGATAAAGTACATTATTTTTCATTCTTTAAATAATTTTAAAATGCTTCATGGCATATTTTGAAAGATCATCCAGAAAAAATGCTAGGAAGCAAGAAAATGCTAGAAACCAGAAAATTATTTTCGCATTCTTTTAAAATTACCTAAATAGCCAACATGCTATGCTGCTTAACTTTTTAAATATATTATAATCTATGAGAAACTATCCATCATAAAAGAATTACCTCAGTTATACTGCTCTATTCTAGTACGCTATCTTGCATTGTGGTACCTCATGAGAAAAAAAAAGGATACCTGAGAAATGCATGAAGACACTTAGCTTATTAATGGCCAGTCATATTTAAGCTCATTTTTCTTGTCCTGGGCTTTTATGAGCTAGCAATGGAAAATTTTTCTTCATTTTTTTCAGAAATAACAGAAAATTCCAAGAAATGGAAGCCGCTGGTAGCAAAAGAAGAAAAGCTGAGTATCATCAGGGTTAATAGCTCCTATTTGAGATCCATGAATGATTACAGAGGTTTCTTTATAAATCGAACTTTCAAGTTTCATTAATAATATGTTGCCTCTCTGGGACATAGGTTCGCTCATGGTACGAAGGCTATTTATTCATCGCATGGAATAGAAGAGCTAGAGGAACAATGGCTTCAAAGGTCTCATGCTTATATGTTTTGACGGTAGTTTGTTGGGCAAGTGCTCTTTGGTACTTAAGTATAACACGTCCTACTTCTTCCTACACGGGCCACAGACAGATCAGTAGCATATCCATAGCCAGAAAAAACGTTTCCTTTGGCAACATAAGAACTCGACCTATAAATCCACATTCCTTTGACTTTCTTATCAATGAACCCAACAAATGTGAGAAGAGCGTCCCTTTCTTGGTCATTCTTATCAGCACGACTCACAAAGAGTTTGATGCAAGGCAAGCCATTCGAGAAACATGGGGAGACGAAAACAACTTTAAAGGAATTAAAATCGCCACACTATTTCTTCTTGGAAAAAACACAGATCCTGTCTTAAATCAAATGGTAGAGCAAGAAAGCCAAATTTTTCATGATATTATTGTGGAGGATTTTATTGACTCATACCATAACCTCACTCTGAAAACGTTGATGGGGATGAGGTGGGTAGCAACGTTTTGTTCAAAAGCAAAGTATGTTATGAAGACAGACAGTGATATTTTTGTAAATATGGATAATCTTATTTATAAGCTGCTCAAACCTAACACCAAGCCAAGGAGAAGGTACTTCACAGGTTACGTTATAAATGGAGGACCAATACGAGATGTTCGCAGTAAGTGGTACATGCCAAGAGATTTGTATCCTGACAGCAATTATCCACCCTTCTGTTCAGGCACCGGCTACATATTTTCAGCTGATGTAGCGGAACTGATTTACAAAACCTCCCTTCACACCAGACTCCTTCACCTTGAAGACGTGTACGTTGGACTCTGTCTTCGGAAGCTGGGCATTCACCCCTTCCAAAACAGTGGCTTCAATCACTGGAAAATGGCCTACAGCTTGTGCAGGTACCGCAGGGTGATCACGGTACACCAGATAACACCAGAAGAAATGCACAGAATTTGGAATGACATGTCCAGCAAGAAACATCTTAGATGTTAAGATTTTTACAGATGTAAATACCTTTTTTTTTTTAATTTTGATTTAGTCTGGTTATTTTTTGACAAACTGATCTGCTGATTTACAGGTTAAACTGTGGGATATTAACTGTGAGAGGATTTTTAATGACTGATTTTTCATTCTCATTTTGACTACTGGTTTACAGACTTCAGGCTCTTTTCATAAGGACATTATACCAACCGAAAGGATCTAGAGTCAAATCTCAGCTTTTGTATATTATCCTCTATGACACATATCAGCTCCTGTATCTGTATGTAAAGGACAGTAATAAACTATCATGAGCTGCTTAACAGTTCATGCCCCAGCCTCTGAGATAAGACTCAGGCCCTAAGAAATGAAGAATTACAAATATAGTTTTATTCCTTTTTTGACACCCTACAACCATCTCTGCTTAGAGCTTTGTTAATAAATTGAGTGGTATATGTTTGCACTGACCTTATACACGTATCTTGACATGTATATTTTATAGTACAATACGTGCGATTCCCAAACAGCTTACTGATGGTACAATAGCAGAATTTAGACAGGTAGGAACACCAAAGTCTCGCAGACCTTAGAAAAAAACCCACACACTGAAGTATATTCTTATCCACCAAATAGTATTCCTTTAAATTATTTCAGAAGATATCCCATTTCTTTCCAGTGGCTAAAGTAGCCCCTAAAAGATCTAACACAATTTTAAAATGAAGTAGAATCTGTAGGTGAAATAAGACAGGGAGATGTATGAAAAACTATCTTAAGAACACATAATAAAAGTATTAATATCTTTTAATTTCAAAGCAAGTGCAATGTTTCTTGTTAGTATCAGTGGATCTCTCCATTAGGCGTCTTACGTAGAAATATATAATTGTATTGAATGATAAAAGTGTCAGTAAGCAGCTTTATTCTTTAACGTCAGTTAGTATGCTATTTACCTAAAAAAAAGTAACACAAAAGCAGCTTTTTAAGAGTAAGCTCTATTGAGGGCTTTTAAGAATCACCTATTAAAGAAAAACAAATTCTAGCCTTTGTTACAAATCTGCAGCTCCCAGGTTAGTCATCACAGAGACAATACTCACCGAGTTCCTGCTCAAGAGATCCCCAGAGCATGCAACAGAAATCAAACACACAAGATTTTATTCAGGTTTCATAATGTGCTTATGTGTTTTGAATATGAATGTTAATGAAGCGTTATGAGAATTATTTCCTGGAAAATTCTTCAAAAAATTCAAGCCGTCTCTATTTAGCACCACCTTCTAACAAATAGCTAAAATATGACATTGCTCAGCAATTAACTTGAAATTAAGAATTCACAGGCAAGTTACAAAGATACAAAACTCACCAAAATGTTATTAGCTGTAGATTGCTCACACTGTCCACAGCACACACAAGAGATTCATTCATTTCAGCTGGCATTATGTGTAATGTATGAAAAACTGCTAAGTCTGTACATTATTCAGGATGTCTATAAAGTTGTCAGAAATTAAAACTGAATAAGAATTTAAAGGAAAACTCTGACCCTATTTTGCCATAGGTGTACATAGCACTTCACAACAGTAACAGGGGAATGAAGATGCTACCCCAAAAGGTTTGTAGTTTCATGACAAATTGTTAGTCTTATTCACAGATGCAGCACTATGGTTTTGAAAGGAACTACTTGTAAATAAGGTAAAGTGTACTTGGCCTTCAAGCCACAAGCAGCAGGTATCTCAAACAATCTACTTCAGATCTGAAGGTGAAGCTACACAAGATAGCCCAGGAGTTACTGCTAATCAACAGGAGCTTGTGCATCCTTCATAAATGAAAATCAGTAATTTTATATAAAAATAGTGAATCTCTTGAATCATAATTAAGATTAATCTTTCCCTAGTTGACCTAGTCCTTGTTAAAGTTGCTCTTGCTTCCCGCCAAACTCAGAACTCTAGCTAAACAAGGTCCAACTAATTACATAGATGAATATATAATACACACACACTGACTGGGTGAAGTTCAGCTTTCCTTACCCAAATCCCATAATATACGGTTTGGGAAGGGAAACTAGGGTGGAATTCATCCCCAGCCCTCAGGTAAATCAGACAGCATGGATACCGTCCTACCAGGAACAAACTTTGTAATAATTTCAACCCACAGGCTGCAATCATTTCTGCTATCCCTCTGCACTGTGTGGTAATTTGGGGTTTCTGAATCCACAACCAAATGGATTTGGTGGCCTTACTTCTCCTGCTGATGCTTCTGTGGCCTTTGGTTAGTAACCAAGAGGACAGCAGGGCTCCCAATCCGGATACCTCAGGGCTCAAGTAGCATAGTAGCCTTGAATTTCTCCTAGTAAAAGCAGACTGCATTAATGATTGGAAGGTACATCTTGAAAACAGTATCCCCAAAAATATATTTCCTGCCATTTATAAATAGATAGATCTTCAACAGAAATGTAAATGTTCACCTTGGAACTGATGTACATATTTGTAAGGCATTTTCTTCTGTATTCAGCTGTATATATGTGTAGAGTCTGCTTGCTACGTAGTATTCTGTTACGCATGGAGCTGAGTTAGGCATTATATTTGTCCAGTGTTTCAAGAGCCTTAAGCATGTGTGCCCTAACTTTTGAATGTAAAAGATTTTTTTTTTCTTTTATTGTCTAGTGAATTTAAAAGAACACAAAAAAGCCTAATTTTCTACTTCTATTAATTTTCTACTTCTATTAATTTTCTGATACTAGACTTCACTAGCTTGTTACACTTATGTAACAGATTTATTATTTATTATTTTCTCTTTGCTCAGAAATTGCAGTATTGCAACCTGGAGCTAGAAAGGGAGCAATACACCTACTCACAGGGTCAGCTTACTGTCTCTTCCACACGGTAGTATTTGTGCCACATGGGGTATTGTTAACAAACAACTGTTTGCATTGGGCTTCCTTTAACCAAGGGAAAAAATTATGTTACTTAAAGGTCGTTTTGTTTCAGTAGGCATGGGACAAATGACCACTTGGTTAAGACGTGCTGGCTTCTTGTCACTTTAGAAATGTGACATTTTGATTCCAAAACGTACATGAACAAAGCACATTGAGCAAAGAAGCTGGGGGGGGGGGAAATGCCTCTCTTTAGGAGGAGTTTTTCACAAAAGCATTTTTTTGCTAAAACCATGAGAGTATTTAAACAGAAGTTTCAAGGTTAATTTTCCGTCTTTCCTAATAATAATCTTAACTATCAATTTTGATTCTTTATTGGGATTCTTTCTTTGTCTTTATAACGTAGATGGCAATGGCAATTTGTAAATGAAGAGTGTAATTAACTAGAAAAGCTTGTCAACAGTAACCGAACTTTAGGTGTATCATTATGTATGACTGGCTGTACTTATGTATTTATTTGTCTAAATTGTATATATTGTTTTATCTATAGTGTCTGTAGGAGTGCATTCTTTTAGATTAAAGTATTATTTACAGTTTTGTGGGATTGCCAGCAAAGCTGCTAATCAAGATAATATTTTTTTGTATTAATGTCAGATAATAAAAAAAAATAAGAACAAAGTCAAATGAAAAACTGAAGGCATCCTGTACAGTTTTCTTCACTTCTTTTTAGAAACATAAATGGTATTGCCTGAAAACACAATAAACACGATACCAGTGAACAGGCTCATTTGTCATAAGGAAGAACATTGTGCTGTAAAAATAGATTTTTAAAAAATAATTGGAAAAAATGAACAGAACAAATATATTACTTTTATTCATTATTTGTGCAACAACTTCATCAAGTTGATGTTCACAGTGATCAGGTGTACTACTTCATTTGACTCCGAAGTCTTAATCTTAAAACAGCCACGGCAATATCTGGCACATTAGCAAGTGGGTTCATCGTCTGCTTTGCCCTATTCAGCTGCTTTGGCAGCCCCAGCTAATAAAACCAAAGTTTGGCAGTTCTAAGGTGGCAAAGCTGTTGACTCCCTTGGCCCTGCGACATGATTCTTCTGCTATCTCCATCGTACCTTAATGCGTATGGGTTGCAGCCATCAAAAGCTACACAACAGAGAAAAAGAGAAAGCACAAATGTCCCAAACCCCACATCTCACAAAACCACAATAAACACACTCTGAAGTTGCTGCGTGACCACCAGGAGGGTATCCATACAGAGGGAAGGGATCCTCCCCCGGCCTCTTAGAGCCGCATGCTGACCCTGACAGAGTCTTTTGCTTCCCCAAGCCCCCCAAAAGCACCAGGGAAATAAATGAAGAAGCACAATCGGAACACATCCAGATTATCCAGTCGATCTCATGTAGTGCTTGTCTTCCAGTACAAATATATTAAGATGCTGCTTTGTCCAGTAGGAAGGCCTGGGTGACCTTAGGGTCTTCACACCAAAATTAAAACAAAACAAAAGCAGGGCAAAGTCCCTTTTATATTAAGAACTAGTCAGAATAATTCCTCTCTCTCCATTCTCCCCTTTGCAGTTTCCCATGTAGAACAAAATATCTAACCTCTTGGCTACTGGTTTCAAAGCTCAAGAACCCAAACTCATTCATGAAATTGAGGGGAAAATAACACACAGCCCTGAGGGAAAAAAAAAAATACAGCTTTTTGCAATCCAAAGTGTATTTTCTTTGGGTCATCTCTTTCAGAAGCAGCTAAAGATGGCTACAGAGTCCTCAGGCATCCCAAGAATGTCTGCAGCAATGCAGCAACCTTACAAATCATAACGAGATGCTTTAAAAGAACTAAGTGTTCCACATACAGTAAAAAACCCTCGGATCATTTTTCCCTCGTTTTCACCATTGCAGCCTGAGTCTAATTGCAACACTTACATGGTGTTTAATTAATATACAGCTTGGAGATACACAGATATTAGCACTAGTGGGGTAGATTTCATGTAGCTTGATTATCTTAATTACAAGCATTCTATTTTCTCATTTACTTAATTGATTGTCATAGATTTCCAAAGAAATGTGCACTGCCCTAAGTGAAAACAATATGTAAAAACCCTTCTTAAAACTGCTGAAGCTGGCCTATTCAAGCAACAGCATGCCAGAAAAGGAGATTTGTATGAGATGAAACATTGTACTGAATAATACCTGCTTACTTTTCTCTTCTTAAAATTAGGAATTTATGAAATGGAAGAAGAGGAGTCATCTAGGAAAGAGAAATGAATATGCCTTATTGATTCAGCTGCACCTGTAATGGAGCTGTCTCAAGTATCTCCTCTGATGACATGTTTAACGCAGGAAAAAAGATCCATTTTTCTGCTAGGTCTGCGCGTTAGCTGACTACACTGTATGTATGACTCACCTGAAAGAGCTAAGGAGAGCAAGAGGTGATTTATTTGTCATGCAAGATTTATCCTTGAGCATTTATTCTGCAAAGGCAGTTTTACATATCAAGCTGTGCAGAGTTATGTGCAATGGTTTTGTAATGTGGACAACTTTTATTTGGAGGAAGCAAATATCCCAAACTTGAGGTGTGCTGGGTAAGGCCTCCCATATCTGCAGCTAAGTCAAGACTATCAAGAATAATTCAAATCCCTACTTCCCTTTTTCTTTTAGGAGTTCCTTTCTCTGGCCTATTTTCTAGCATGACCTCTTTCCTCAAAGAGAAAGCAGGCCTCTCAAGGCACCTTAGTATAGCAGTAAAAGCAAGGTGGGAAGCAGAGAGCTCCCTACAGTATCATTAGAGAAGTGCTAGCAGGCCCAGAGTACAAAATTCTTTATCGTGACGTCCATCCTCTTTTGGCAATAAAGAGAGCAGCCATGTGAGATACACCACACCAGCACCTGGACGCATCCATCTTGATACACCAGCCATTGGGCTCTAAGTGCATCATGCTCAGATCATGCATCAATTCTTGCTTAGCGTAAGACATTTATAGGAACATCTTAAAAGAAAAGGAGGGCCAAAGGGCAGCAAGAGCAGCAAGGGATAAAACATTTTGAAACATTCTAAAATTTGCAATTATTTATTCAACTTCATTAAAATCCCTCATCAAAAAGAATCTTCTATTGCAAGAAGTTTCAACAGTTATCCATTATCCATCAGATCTTATCCTCATACACATTCAGAGGCAATGAAGTAAAACATTGGCCTCCATTATCTGCTGTACTGCAGACTGCATTTGGATTGAGCTGTGCGAGGCAAATCAAATTTGATTCAAGTCACAAGCCCCATCAATTTCAATGGGATTTATGCCAGTTTACAAAGGGCTGAATTTCATTCTCTGTGTCCAACTTGGTTCTTACTCCTACTCATAGTGAAGTCAACTGGGATATCATCAAGGTTTCTGGGGAAGAACACTGTATTCCAGGCAGTACTTCACTCACCAGAAACCAACTCTTATCAAATGTGAGCAGGAAGACAAAGCAAGTAGCACTCTCTCCAATTTCCCATTAAGCCTGCTCCTTATGAATACAAAGTAGAACATGAGACCTATGGGTTTGTAATGTGCAATGAAAGCAGGTGTATAACTAACTCTCGACTGGAGAGGACTCTGTGCTGAGTTACCTATCACCTGTCTTTCTGCCAGTTCACTAACATGTTATATTCTGCTCACACAAAGTCTGTTTGGCAGCACTAACAAATGCCACCAGTGAAAGCAAGAGCCCCACAGGGGCTTACTTCTTGCAATTGCTCCTTTTTTATTCCCTACACAGCTTTTATTTTTGCAGTGATTGCATTGGAGAAAAAATGGTGGTACAATGATATCTTTCCTAAACTTCATTCATCTGGAAGAATCCCAACAATCTAATTTAGGATATTTTCTTCCCCCTTGTAACTGGTTCTTTTTTAAAGATTCTTTTTTAAAGATTCCAACATACAAACCGGAGCCCACACAATGGAAAAAAAAAAAAGGTTAACTCTGCTTTGTTGTGAAGCCTTGCTACGGAGAAAAAAAAAGCAGTGAATTCAGCTTGATTGCGAAGCCTTGCTAAGCAGTTCCCAAATGTCCCAAAAGTTACTTCAGAGAGTCTTACCACCCCATAGATCATAGTAGTACCGCTGAGCAGCAGGATAACAAGGGGCTACAAAGGTACAGCAGAGGAAGGCAAGGCACAGCACGTTCAGGGCGTCCCGTGTATCTTCAAAGTGTGCTCATGTCTCTCTCCCCCTCTCCAGCCCGAGACAGCCCCCTTATATCCCGCACTGGATTGAGTGGAAAAGTACAGGCTAGAGTTGCTGCACGCATGACCAGCGCATGCAATGAGCCTCACCAGACTCATGATCCAGCTTTGCTAACAGCGGTTGTCTGATACCTGACTACGTTGTTGTACTCCCTTCTTATCTTCTTCGTCGAAAGTCAGGTTCTCATGGAGACACACATAGTTTTTGCAGCAACAGTACTGAGGTCCTTTTTTTCAGCACGTATACTGGGTTTGATTCAACTAGTAATTTTCCGTCAGGTCTCACTTGGACCATCCTCTATTATTCCTAACACACCCCTCGATAATAAGACAAGTATAGATGGTCTTTTCAAGTTGTCACCAGGACTTGGTGGTGTCCCTACAGTTACTCTCCTCCGTACATCAGACCAGTCACTCTTTTGTCATGGAACCCTTCTGGCTCTAGTCTCTAACCTTAAAGCAACACTTAACCTCCTCCCTTTCTCCCACGGTCAGCTAGCTCTTTGTTTAGTGTAGTTCCATCACACAAAGAGCTCACACTCACATGCCATCACCATCACCAGAGCTGCCCCTTCTCATACAATTCCGGTCATTAGCAGGTCCTTCAGCTGTGGCTTAGCCATGAACACATTCTTCCTCCCTGTCTCCTCCTTCCACCAGCAAGCCCTGGAAAGCTGTCACCTGCCAGCTTTCCTATGATTTCTTTCTTCTCCTTGCAGGACTGTTTACTTCTCTCTGTTATTAGTTTCATAGAAAACTGAGACTTGCACATGGTTTGCCAGTCCCAACTTAAACCTGTCACCATAAGATAGGACGGACACCTTGACTTTCACAGAATCACAAAATGGTAGGGGTTGGAAAGGACCTCTGGAGACCATCTATTCCAACCCCCCTGCCAGAGCAGGGTCATCTAGAGCAGGTTGCACAGCAATGTGTCCAGGCGGGGTTTGAATGTCTCCAGAGACGGAGACTCCACCACCTCTCTGGGCAGCCTGTGCCAGGACTCTGCCACCCTCACAGTAAAGAAGTTCCTCCTCATGTTTAGGTGGAACTTCCTATGTTCAAGTTTGTGCCCGTTACCTCTTGTCCTGTCACTGGGCACCACCGAAAAAAGACTGGCCCCATCCTCCTGACACCCACCCTTTAAGTATTTATAAGCATTGATAAGATCCCCCCTCAGTCGTCTTCTTTCCAGACTAAAAAGACCCAATAAGAGAGGGGTTCCAGTTCCCTAATCATCTTGGTAGCCCTTTGCTGTCCCCTCTCCAGCAGTTCCCTGTCCTTCTTGAACTGGGGCTCCCAGAACTGGACACAGTACTCCAGGTGCAGCCTCACCAGGGCAGAGTAGAGGAGGAGGATGACCTCCCTTGACCTGCTGGCCACACTCTTCTTGGTGCAGCCCAGGATGCCATTGGCCTTCTTGGCCACAAGGGCACATTGCTGGCTCATGGTCATCCTGTTGTCCACCAGGACTCCCAGGTCTCTTTCCACAGAGCTGCTCTCCAGCAGGTCAGCCCCCAACCTGTCCTGGTGCAGGGGGTCATTCCTCCCCAGGTGCAGCACCCTACACTTGCCCTGGTTGAATTTCATAAGGTTTCTCTCTGCCCAACTCTCCAGCCTGTCCAGGTCTCTCTGTATGGTGGCACAGCCTTCTGCTGTGTCAGCCACCCCTCCCAGCTTTGTGTCATCAGCAAACTTGCTGAGGGTGCACTCTATCCCTTCATCCATGTCATTGATTAATATATTGAAGAGGACTGGGCCCAGTACTGACCCCTGGGGAACACCACTTGTTACTGACCTCCAACTAGACTCTGTGCCCCTAATCATGACTCTCTGAGCTCTGTCTTTCAACCAGTTTTCAATCCACCCCACTGTCCATTCATCTAACCCGCACTTCCGAAGCTTCCCTATGAGGATGCTGTGGGAGACTGTGTCGAACGCCTTGATGAAGTCAAGGTAAACAAAAAGGCCACCACATCCTTCTCCTCTCTCTCTTTTTCCCACTTCAGCTTTTTGCTTGATTTACAAAAAGCTCTTTAGCCTCACTCCATTCTTCTGTACTTTTAATCTCCTTCAATCTGGTACATTTCCCTGTTGCTTCCATCGCTCTTTCTGTTTTCTTAATGTGCTTTTACATAGCACAGCACCCTCCCACATCTAATATACCCACACAAATCAGCCACAAAAAAAAAAAAACCCCACAGACTTTTATAAAGAGATGGTCCCTACCTGAAGAGTTTACAGTCCTACACTGTCCAATGCCTGGCAAAGTGAATTCAGTGGGTTTCAGAGGACAAGTAGCCCTTGAAGTACTTTCTTCAAGAACCTTCTCTTTAGTATTGCCTGGTCTAGTTTTAGGTATATGGAAACAACAGGTCCATCATCTTTCGTCTTGCACCTCTGCCTCCAGAGATCATTGCACAGCCTAACAGATCTGGTTTTCACACACTTTCTTTATGTGTTTTTTTCCCCCCCCCCCCTTATTCCTTTTACCTTTCCTCACATAACCTTGAATAGTTCATCAGAATTCAAAACAGCATTTTTTCACATTTCAACTTCCATTTAATCAAGTATACCTTATTCCATAATTTCAATGTTTTAATCTTTTTATCTGCTTCTGCTCCCTATGTTGCCTCTGCTTTCTTCATATCTTTCTTACATTCAGTCATCCAGCACTGAATCTATTACAAATGCATTTGCATCAAGTCTGAGCACAGCAGTACTTTTCTCTGTCCCCATTTTTGAGGTATCAATGACTAAGTTATTGGATTAGTTTCACCAGACAGGACAGCTTGTCTTATATTATCACATTTAAAGCAGAAAATTAACTTTTACTAGCACTGGAACAGACAGCAAGTCTACAGGGCTAGAGTAGCCATCAACAAGGCAGGTGTCAACATACCCGTGCTATTTATAAAAGTACCTAGTTAATGAACTTTCTTTATATAGAACACCGTTTCCCCTTGGGCCACAAAAAAGGTCCAGAACATTCAGGATAAAATTATCAAGGTGTGCTGAGGCTTTGTATTATGTTTGCCATCACTTTGGAATGACTTATTTAGCTTCCAGTTTTATCAAGTTTTGGTTGTATTGCTGCCTCTGGGGAGCAGTAAAATGAAGCCTCTGACAAGGCTGTCTCAGTCCTTGCCGAGCACCATTTTATACTAACCAATTACAGCATATCTGTACTTTGAATTAGAAACTCAGCTGATGCCAAGGTTGATAATAGGCTGCTTTAATTGGTCATTAAAAGCCAGTATTATTTACTGCCTTGTTACTTGGATTCAGCATTCCTACACATGGGGATAAAACTAATGGGCTAGAATAAAGAATATATACAGCATGTAATTAAAATTACATTTTTTAATAGAGGAACATACATGCATACAATGCAAGTGCTGGCATATACTTAGGTGATGGAAGTATATGTTCTAATTTGTATTATACCGCAATTTAGCGTTACTTCAAACAGATGGGTGAGTTGTGCAACATTTTTAAACTGATTTAATTACTTGTAAAAGTATTGGCTCATGTTAATTAGGTGCAATAAATTACACGATGGTTCAGATTCCTTTAAAAGGTGTTTTGAACATGTAGTATCTATAGGAAAATAAACTGAGCCTTGCAAGCGAGTATTTGACAAAATAGTTATTGACTATTTGTTTTATCAATACAGAAACAAGGTCAATTCACACAAGACAAAGAAGTGCCTAATATAACAGATAGTGCTGTACATTTGCACCCCAGAGACAGGTGAATGTCAGGAATAGCACATAGACGATACATCCACCCATATGCTTAGAAGAATGATCAGACTAAGTAAACATAAACTGATTACCCTTACTCTCCCCCCAAAAAAACACTAGTTAAGAGTGGAACTGAGGTAGCAAGTGCAGGATTACTACTTGTTGTGGTTTGGCCTCAGACGGCAACAACCAACCACATGCCGCTCCCTCGAGCTTCCCCCAACTCGGGGAAGAATCAGAAGAAAAAGGCAAAACTCGTGGGTTGAGACAAAGGCAGTTTAACAGAACAGCAAAGGGAACAAGAAAACAACAACAATAACATGGATAGAGGGATATACAAACACGGTTACGGAACCGCCGCTCACCAAACGGACCTGGGATGCCCCAGCCCGCTCCAAGCAGTGACTTCCTGTCCCCTGCCCCAGCAGGGCAGCCTGGGCAGGGCTCACAGGGGATGGAATACCTGTGTCCCTGCCGGAGCCTGGGAAGAATTAACCCTATCCCCACCAGAACCAGGACACTACTGTTGTCCTTGTTTAAGGCAAAGTGATTTGCTAAAACATGAGTTGTGTGGAAGATAGCCCCCAGGTTCATCTGAAGAGGTATTAGCCTATGAAATATGTAGACCTCTACTCTATTAAGATGTTGCTTCTTGTCTTGAACCCCAGGGATATCATCTAAGAAAAACCTTCATGCCCAAGAAATGGCAACTCTATAAATTACAAACAGGAACAATGCATCCAATAATAAGTCTAAGTAGACAAGTAGAAAAATGTCTCACCCACTGAGTGCCACAAAAGAGCACAATTAGATAACCAAACAAAATCTGCAGGGCAAGAATGGTTATTAATCTCCCTGGCTGCATTATTAGGAAAGCAGAGATTAGCAAGGAAGGTCCTTTCTGACTGATGTGGCTGGCAGGTCCTTCCCATCTCTAAGAGAAAGGACTGCCCTCATACCACGGCTGCTAAAGAGCACAAACAAGACGTACACCAACCCTTTGAGATCCTACATCCTGAAGACTCACATCAGCCCCAGGTTTAGGTGCTTTCAAACAGAACAAAGCAGAAGCTTTGCAGGATCCTTGGCTACAGCTGGCACAAAGTTTCCACTGGGAAACAGCGCATTTTACCTTGGAGAATAAATCATGGTGCCCCCAATCATTACATTTTAGGATGTCTAGACTGTAAGAAGAGTGAACTCTTAGCAGATAAATTGTCTCATTTGTGATAGATCATCTATTTCCTGGAAATTTTAGATGATGAAATGCTTTAAATTTTTTTATGGTTTTGAAATTACTGTGCTGAAAACATCATTGAAAACAAGCTTGCACTTTTATCTTCTGCTAAACCCAAGAGAAATACCACTTCAGAGGAGCATATTACGTTTCATTTGAACGCTGGGACAGCTACATCACTAAGTAAGCTAAAAAACATATGGATTGTCAGCGTTAATACTACCACCTGCCCACGTTCTCCCTTTCCAGCTCTGATCATCAATCATAATTCATTGTCTTCCATGCTCTTCATTTCAAGAGTACCCAACAATTTATTATTTTTTTAATGCATTACAATTTCAGTACGGCTGCATTTTGTTTAAGGAAAAAAAATGCTTAATATAATGCAAACATTTTTAAAGAAAAATGGAAAAAATTGCGCCTGTAAAGTTGTACTTGCATGTGCACACTGGCTGGCAACATGCACATGAAATATAGAAACGAAATGAGGAACATTTTGTTGTTCCTTGACATGTGCTGTGAGCATGGATGACACAAGGACAGATTAGAGCAAACAGGACTGTCCTTTCCCAGGTTTTACTTTTACTAATCATGCTACTGTTTGAGAGCAAGAAAACCTGATCTAGTCAAAGATGGTTGTTGAACTAGATGACCTTTTAAAGGTTCCTTACAACCCAAACCTTTCTATGATTCTATGAAGAGAAGTGAAAGCATCACCACCGCCCATAAGATGAAGAAACTCTGCACAAGAGAAGGAAGGAACGAGGGAGCCTTACGTATAGGGACTGGACACAAAAAACTTGGGAGCTGCAGAAATTTAGTGGAAGTGATAAACTACAGGTGACAAAATTACCTGTATCTTTGAAGCATATGTCAGATAATAACAAAGCTTTAGAAAAACATACATGTTCTGAAATTTCATGCTCACCACTGTCTCTGATCTGGAATTTTATTCTCAGTTCACTGCAATGCCAAGACATGCATTTGCTTTAAGCAGTAATTTACAATGGATGAGGCCACATCATTTGTGGGACTAGCAGCTGCCTGGAACACATCAGACGATTGACAACGGATTTATCTTAACAGTTCTTAAACTACGTGTTTGTAAAACTGCACTTTTAATCGTATCAGCACTCACATGATGATCAAAAGCAGCATTTTCAAGAGGGGTAGTATGCACTCTGTCTTCCCACAACTCATTCTAACACGCCTTCAAATAAATTCAGTTCTAACCATGCATTTAAGCCAAAAATATGGATTTGTTATATCAAATTTAAATTACAACATAGACTTAATTTAACTACAAACAACGTGTTCCATTTCCTCAACATAATACATCACAAATAGGTAAAATTACTAAAACTTACTTCAGTGTAGTTTTTTTTTTTTCTGGAAAGATTTCCTCCATGATAGTTTGAAAGACACCTAAACCAGAAATAAGTTGCTAATATACACTTAAATGTTATACACCAAGGACTCACTAAGATTCATCTGCCTGACTGTTATAACAGAATTTACATAGGTACCAGTTTGTATCTTGCAAAGTAAGTGCACTTATATCCTTGTTCCTAAATTTGCCAATATCTTCTTTGTATTAACTTACCATAAATTCAGACAGAAATATAGTTCAGTTCTACAAGAAGAGATGATCTTTTAAATCCTCTCCAGAAGGCAATAATTTTACCTTTAATTATAAAAATTATTTTCACAGATAGAAGATTTCTTTTATGACTGAGAAAAGGATTATGATCTTTGTTAGATAAGCAGTAGAAGACTTAATTTCCACTATTTGTTATATATTTATATTAGCTAGTGTTAACATGCACGCGTATTTGTCTCCAACATGCTTTTAAAGGGTTCTCATTGAGATCTGAGCATGTAAGCCATTGAAATGGTCTGGGTTTTTTTTCAAATGCCTTTAAAAGTAGTAACAAATCGCTTAAGTGCATAGATTTATTTTGTCAAGTATTAGTAATGCTCCATTAGATTAATTTGTGTTGACACACAAACAGAACCCGGGACTAGTCAGAAAAACACAGGTTTACAGGTGTCAATCAAAGAAAAACATGATATGTACATACCAGAAGATCAATACTGTAAGAAAGGACCAGTTAGGTATATACCTGAAGTACCAGCGACAAAACAGGTTTGGATTTTTCCACCACATTACACACAACTGCGCAGACATCAAAGCTCTGGTTTGGTTTTGTTCGCAATTATAGTGATAGCTTTTAAAAACCACAAATGGCTGCTGGAGTAAATCAAACCAGGGAATTTAGAAATTGCTCAACAGTTAGTGTAGCTGCATCTCGGTCTCCGGTGCTGACTGTCAAGAACCAAATCACAGAAAGCTACGAGGCGGTCTGAGCAGAAATGGTTTCCTGGAAGGGGCAGTTCCCAAGCAACATCAGTTATAACTTCGGAAGAGAGTCCACACAGACAGCACGCACCTCCACAGGAATCACAACACTACTCCTGTGGGCCCCAGAGATCTCCTCGTTAGACAGCGAGTTGCCCACGGAAAGAGCAAAGAGGAGGGAGGAGAAGGAAGATGGAACGAGGGGCCCAAGACCTTCCCCTTCTCTCGTGCCAAGTTAAATGCTGCAATGCTGAGACCCACACAAAGAGATAAATCCTCTCGTAAAAAATAAAGTTTCAGAACAGAGGGAAAGGAAAATAAATTATTTTGTGAACTGCAAGGTTCACAACTGTTTTACATAAATATACGTGTGTGTGTGTGTATAAATTAGGAATGAAAAATAAATACTTTGCAGAGCTGAACAGTTATTGATGCAATTTTTGGAAAAAATCAAATGCCACTAGTAAAATTATATTGGTATGTGAAATAGCTGAGTTTTGTTTGTTTAAGAAATTGCTACCATGTATTTTCTAGTTAAGAAGCAAGGGCAGCATATAAACAAAGAAAAGCACCACAAAAGCGTGTGTACATCTCCAGGAGGGATTAAATACTTTATCAGTAACTCTGTCCTCATCCTGAATTTTTTATAGCCGTGTAGCTCAGTACAAAGCGAGCATTAAAACCACCATAACTGAATTTACAAGAGATACGTGCAAAAGAATTTACAGGAGATATGACCTCTTGCAGGGCAAGAGAACCAGAGCTGAGGTACCCTCTTTCCGGCGTTTACAATCTCCATATACACCAGGATATAACAAAATACACTGTATCTACTGGCAATGCTGCACTCACCATCCTGCTCCACAGACCTTTCTCCTCTTCTCTTTGACAGGTATAAATAATGAGCACTGAGACTATGTACAGGCAGTGGAGCGCTCATTCTGCTTGCGCTCCACATACACGCAGGCTTGCTTCCTCTGTGCTCTGCAGTGACCAAACACTGACCTAGTCTCCGTAGGAAAAGACATTTCCAGCCACAAGGACAACGTGTCGCAGCAGCAGAACTGTCCTCTCATGTCACCGTCTGCTCCCCTGGTCCATAGCTTTTTCACAGCACTCTCGGTGATGATTTCTAGGCACCTGCACTAACCACCACGTTGTCCGAGGGCTGGGACCTGCACGCTGCTTTGGCAGGGGAACCTGCAAAGGGCACTGCTTCCCAAACACAGCGGGGCAGGGGAAGCATGACTTCCCAACTTCCAGTATGGCTTAAAAAAAAATTAAAACAACATTTTTGAATAAAAAGTTTGTTTTCATGGACTATTTTTGTGAAAGTTGCTTCATTCTTCCTGTGGCACCTAGCACCTGGGTGCCACAGCCAGCATAGGGACAAGCACAATTCCAACTCCAGCAGTGTGAGCCGAGCGTGGGAAAAGCGTGGGGCCATCCCTGGTCCTCGGCAGCACCCAGCTCCCCAGTCCAGGAGGACCTTGGTACAGCCTTGTCCATATCCCAGCCAGCTAGCTGGGCCACAGCTGCTCCACGTTTGCAAGGATCACAGCACTATCCTAAGCTGATTCTCTATAAAGCTTCTGCAAACCCACACTGACTTCTAATAGCATTTAGAGCCTGGTTTTTAGATGAGATTCTTTTGGTAAACTTAAGTTATTATAAGTTAGCATAGAGTATAGTTAATACTAGTTTATTTCCAGGTGAACATGGATGATGATGACAGTTCAGCATAGAGAAAAAAAACCTGTGAAAAATAAATGTATGGGGACATACAGAGTTACAAAAGATTATGGTATAAATAATTTTTTCTATGCATTGCCTTGGTAGTAATTAGCATAAATAAATACATAAAAAGGTATATTTGATAAGTGGTATGCCTGGTGTATGCAACAAAACAGGCCTTTGCAATTATTAACCAGTCAAAATTTTATCTTAAGCTAAAGAACCCTTTTTGCCTCAACTGAATTTGAGAATATATTATCTGCATGTTCCAGTATCAGGATGCCAATTTCACAGCAAGTAAAACACTGTCACTTTTCTCTAACACTGAAAGCATATATCTAACACACCATAAATCAGAAAACAAATCTGTTTACTCTCCTGGACTGAAACTGAATGTTTAATTCACTTTGTTGTAATTTTTTGCATCCAACAGCTGTCCTCAATTTAAACTGACGTCAATCTGATTTGCCACAAGGTCACTGGAGTACTCTTCCAAAAGGTATTTTTAGGCTTTTGGCTTATACCAGAAGGGGGGAAGAATATTAGATTTGCTTCAGTACTGTTCCTCTTAACATGAACTCTTACGCTGCCTATAACAATTTATAGGGCATATGCAAATGTAACTGCCCCAGTCGTCTTTGGATTTAAACACATATAGCCTTACTATAAGACATTATCTGCAATTACTTCATTAAAAATTAAAATCTTTGCCTATGAAAAAGACCCTGCTCAACTATGCTGACAATGGAATATGAAGATAACAATTAAAAAAAAAAAAAGGGGAAAACGTTAACACTCACTCATTTGCTTAAAACACAGCCCTGCTTTGATTTCCACAGACGGATCCAAGCTATGCTACCTCCAAGTGGGACAGACCTCAGAGATTCAGACCTTTGTTGGCCTTATAAATCCAACGAGGAAGTACCGTTATACAATATACGCAAATCCATGAACACAAAGTAGTTTTAAATAAGTACAGTAATTTATATAATGCCAAATTGTAGCTCCATAGCTCTCATCCAAGAGTCTAGATTTATCTTTGTGAAAATCCTTCTGGATGATAAAAAAAAGTATCAAGCAACACACAAACGTAGGAGTTTCCTCACCCTTTCAATCTTTTGCGAAGCATCAGGTTTACGGATGACTTGACTGTGCCCTATCTGACAGACAGATTTACAAGGTTAGCGCTGAACCTAATCAGAAACAATCAGAAAACTCTCTCTCTCTGGTGTCATTTTCTGCTTGGATGGCTCTGCTATGCTATTATAAATAGGAAAAGCTTGCAGCACAAGCAGGGTGGAAGACTACAGGGAGATTTTAGTAATCACCTTCCATTCAAATCACACCCACTCTTTAATCACGATTGGATCCTTTTCCATTTTATAGCCCCAGGAGTAAACCGAGGAGCTCATAATCAACACAGATAGGGAGTGAAATTTTAGTCCCACTGAAGCTATTGTAGAGTATTATTAATTCATGGGGCCGAGATTTCAATAATGGTCCTTCCCTCTGGATTCTCTGTTCTAATTTAAGGTGTTTTTCTCCACCTTCTTCCTATTTCTGATAATATAGAGCAAATGCTCCAGTGAAGTTAAAGTTTGTTTTAATCAGAGTGCTCTAACAAGGCGGGGCGGGGGCAGGGAGGGGGGAACGTATCCCGAACTCAACAGGATTCTCAGCTGATTCTCTGAGATGCTGGGAATATTTCCAGGTTTAACATAACCCCAATCACATATCTATTATGCTTTTTCTCATTGTGAACACTTACTTCACAAAATTCACAACTACAAAAACCTTTCCACAGAGCTGGAAAAAAAGAAAGTCAGGAATTTTATTTAATTTCACAAATTGCACATTTGCACTGTCAGAAAGATCCAGCTCTCAGCTTATGCTAAAAACTCTGCAACCAAAGCAACCTAGAAAACTATCAAATGTATCTCTTGGCCTAAGTACAAAGTCCTTTATCCCTATTGCAAAAAGCGGCATGGAAAGTTTACCTTTAAGAAGGTACTTTTTTTTGCAGCAGAATAGAGTACTGCTAACTTCTTGCTTGGGCACATTCAGGGCCAAAGGCACGGCTCACTGTTCTCACCGTCCACTGTGAGAGTGATGACGAGCCTCAGCGGGGCCAGGCCGCGATGCCCTGCTGTGCCATCGCAGGGGAACCGCGTCCCACCACACAAGGTAAGAAGGGAGCGCTGCCTAACAGGGCTGATTAAACCATGGGCAAGCGTGGGAGAAGCGGGAGGTTGTCATCCACACCTCCCCGGTTCTGAACAAGCTCATGTTTGCTGACCATTTGATTTTATACTTCATTCTTTAATTTAGCATTTTGTTCTTTCTTGGTCAATAATAGAGTACTAGAACACTGCAGGGCATTAGCAAAAGATACTTACTTGCCAAAAAAAACCCAAATCAACAACCAAACTTTCCGGAACCTTAATGATAGTAATACCAACAGGTTAAGGTTAACATAATAATGGCATACCCTGGTCCCTCAACCTTCTTTGACGCGTTGGAGAGAACAGTAAGTGTTAGAGACGTAACGAGTTTTCCTAGTAACAGTCTTCAATAACTTTGCTTGCCCTTTACATTACGAAACAGTACAGGTACAGACTCTAACATCAAAGCATGTCAGTGGTTTAGTGTTTTGTTGTTTTGGTTTTTTTTTCCTTCCCCCCAATACCGGAATGCATCATAAAATCAATTCCAAGCTTTCAAAAGCAGAGATGCAGGCAGAAACACAGGCCTCTTACTTAAAGAGTCTCTCCAATTTAGCACTACGCAGTCCATCTTGTACAACACAGAAGTTTTGCTACTGGGAGATCTACTCTTTTTGCCTATTTATGCTTTCTGATATGACATGAGTAGCACAGAGTCCACCTCCTCAGAACCACTGGACACACTCCGGTTCTTCTGCCTCTTTTATAATTCCCCGCTGATGACAGCCACACGCACTACCTTTATGTGAAGGGACAGTTGTGTTACCAAAATAACCTTAAATTCCTTTACATTTTGAGATGCCATACCTCAAATTGTCCTCAAAGGAAACAAAGCTAGATCTATAAAGTCTACAGATGCAGAGTAAAGATGACAAAACTAGAAAAGCCTTTTGCTCAAAGTAAATCTAAAGAACCCCAGCAATCCTATGCACGAGCAGCACCTTTCTTCAATGAATCCGAGTTATTACACAGATAAAAAAGAACCAAATAGCCATTCAGTTTCTTTACAGAAGAAAAAAAAATTTTTAAAAGTTCTGTATTTGAAAGATAGCTGGTTTTCATTAATTCTTAAAATTTGTACCTATGCAGAAAAAATAAAAAAGGAGGCATGTATTTTCCATCTACTCCAATTCTATTTCTCATAGCTGCTCCTGTACATAAACGCATCCACTTGCATAAGTGATTTTCTACACCCTACTGAGACAATAAACAAGCATAGCCTTTCAAATTCACATTGGAAAATTAGATGGCAAAACATTCATGTCCTGAGAAGGACAAGATTACCTCCCTATTCGTTTATGCAGTGAAAATTAAATATTTCTCCTTCTTACCATACATTCTTCCAAGTCCCTGTAATTGCTCATTGATCCACCATTGCCCGTATTCTGAACGTGATCAGAAGCAGACAACTTCCCAGCTACTGAGTTTGGTTCAACATCTCAAATTACGATGAGCTCGATGAGCATCAATCTAACCATTATAAAGCAGCTATAAAACCACATTTTTGTGTTCACTGTAATGTTACTCTTAGTCATTGAGGGAAAATGAATACCAAAATGTCACAATGCTCAACAAATATGTCTGGATATTTCATCAGTTGGGCCACTGTGTAATAAAACACAAGTAAAGCAGACTTTGTTAGGAGTTTTCATGGTTTGAGTAAACCCAGCTGCTCCATCAGCTTATTAGCAGAGCACATGCACAGGGAACTTGAATATGTAGGCTCCTGCTGCTTTTCCAACTTCTCATTTTAAAGTAATTAGCATTCTTCGTGCATGCACATTCACGAGTGCATTGGAAGAGGGTGGAAAGGCTGCCCACTTGATGCAGTGGGAAAACCCACAGCAATTCTCTGAATAAAGTTATATAGCAATTGATCCAGAGGAAAAAAAAAATATACATACCAACTGCTATTCGTTATCAACAAGATCTAACTTTTTTTTCTGCTTTGAAAAAACACAGGGCCGGGGGGGAGGGCATCCTCTGCTCCCTGCTAAACAAAAAATCAGCATTTTCAATGCACTCAATTAGCAGTGTTTTAGGTCTGTGTCAGATTCATCATCAGAGCTAATTGATTTCAGGCACAGGCCAATCTCACCACCCAACATCGTTATGTAGAGGTAGGTGGTGAAAAGGAAAACAAATCTCTGATTAAGAAAAGCATGAGGGGGAGGGCACACAACATTCCCTCTCAGAGAAATAACTGTGTTTAAAAACATTCTGAAGGGGTGCCCCACAATAAGATTTTATAAGACTGCTTTGGAAGCCCCTGAATTGGAGATTTTAAGTTAGACCAAGCTCACTGAAAAGGCACACATACATCTTTATCTCAGGAGAGAATATGTGGAGGGGAGAAAATTCAATGATGTTTCCTGGCTTATTTCTGTGCTGCCCCTTCTACCTCCACGCACAAAGCAGAAGTGTGCTCTGGGGCGGGGAGGTCTATAGAGGAAATTGTGGTAGTACATAGGATAGTATTTCTAGAAAACAAAAATATTTATCCCCACTAGGTAGCTGCATTGCAGTGTTGGGAATATCTGAGGTCAGCACTTGTCAGGAGAGACACATGTGCTCCTGTTCTCTTGACGTGAAAAGCATACGCTGCCAGAGCGGGAGGCAGCTTTCCTGGCCCAAAGCCCACGCTGGAGTCCCAAGAGATAAAGGCTGGAAACGTCCCTCCCCTCCCACACGCACAAACCAGTTATTCTCCAGACCTAGTTTTGTGCTGAGCTAAATTCTATGTTTACAGTCATCCTTTTTAACACTTTGAAAATAATAAATGACAGAAGTGTGTTTCATCAACTGTCCTCCATCTCCGTCCACAGCACAGAGCTACTTTGAGCACAATAAAGCAGAGCGCACTGGCAGGGCTGGCTCCATGGACACCGATGTTCATCAGTCCACAGAGCCTCAAGTGCCCAGCTGCAAGCACTGGCATATAATCACTGCTACAGATGATTATATTTTTAGAACCATCTAATTAAGCCCTATTTTCCTGGCATCAGAGACAGCTATATGGTAGCTCACCTGTTCCAGCTTCACCTCGTTAATTAGAGACCTCTTCCTTCAAACACAGCCAGGTGTTCCAGCCAGCAACAGGCCCAAGGTATTGTCCAGCAACACCTCTCTAACAGGAGCAGCTTTGGGGCAAGTCATGTCGTACATATGAGAATCATACCTATCTCCTAAATGCTTTTCATGTAAACATGAATAAATGAACAGTTGCTGGTTTTCTCTTTTCCCTTGTTATTCAACAGAGGATTTGAATACAGTATTCAGAAAGAAAATTCCTATTACATTAGGTCTCTATTTCTACTTTATCATCGCTTGCACACTGCTTTCTACTGCAACCTACTGTATATTCTTACCTTTCCTCTGTATAGCTGCAAGAATAAACTACTTCATTTTAACAGACACTAAAGCTTTAACTACCTTTTCTTTCAGGTCACTGTCCTTCTGAACTCATTTTGCTCACACTGTATTTATTCACAATACCTTAGCAGCAACAAAAAAAAATATTTAAAAACCAACATAGCTGCGATAAATAACACTACTGCGTGAATTTGCTCTCACTGAACCAAGGAAGCTCAGTGAAGCATTGGCATCTTCCTGCATCCAACTGCAAGTGAGCAACAACTGTTACAGCTTTATCTTGGTACAATACTGCTGACTGCTTCAATTAAAGTATTACATTCTTCTTTATTTAGATACCTCCTGCAGACCCAACCAGTACAGCAGATGAGCACTTTTGACAGTTGCTACTCATACCCCAACACCTTTTCCTCAGCCTTCGGGGAGGCGTATAGCGAGTGGAACATGATTTTCATCAAATTATATATTCCCACTTCTTTTATAGATCTGTGAAAATAACAAGCTTCCCTGAACGTTCATTTCTGTGCCTGAAAGCTAACCAGCTAACTGCTTTGCAGGTGGATCAGTCAATACTGGTGCAACGTTTTGAGCAGCATACATTAATGTACATTAGAAAAATTATCTAAGAGCAATACTTAACTCCTTCAGGTCCTGCTCAGTAGCCACCCAGTCACAGCATTGCAGGTTATCAACTTTCAAAAGTAGATGCACATTTAAGGTACCTTTTAATTTACTCTGACTCCAACACAAAGATTCCCACTGAATAATTAGCTGCCAAATTGCAGCCTGCCCCCCCACCCCCAATCAGACACGATGCAGGGCCCCCCACAGCCCAGGCGGGGGCTCCCGGGGCACAGGCCGACGGGTGCCCAGAGGCACAGCCTTCGCCCGGCCACCGCTGGGGCCTGCCCCAAGGCCCCTGCCCGGCTCCGGGAGCACAGCGCACACGCTGACCGAGGCAAAGCATTTACCAAAGTAAGGCAGGAGATAAACAGATGATGATACGGCACTGAGGTGAGATACCCTTGACATGGAAGAGATACCGAACACATTATCGGCAATACCACACCTACAAAGACACCCCAAAGCTAAGGAAAGACACAGCTTTTTTTTTGTCCCTGAGGAAAGGCACTTACCGTTTTCGTTCGCTGCCGCCAGCCAGCTGCAGGCCCAGCCCCACCAGCGCACAGGGCCCTTCCAGCCCCCGCCACACTGCCAAAACCCTCCCTGGGGCTGGACCTCCCCACACGAATGGGCCTGAGGACACCGGTCACCTGAGGAGGGCCTGAACCACCCCAACGAATCTCACCTGTGGCCACCAGCCCCACATCTGGGCCACAGGCAGCAGGTGCCAGCCCTGGCCCTGCCCTGGGCCCTCTCACGCTCTTCCCCACACAAACCAGCATCCCACAGGCTTACGGGTCCTGCCCCGAATAATCAAATGATTTCTTGAAGTACAAACACTTCAGGGGTCTTAAAACTGGCTTATGCAAAGTACTGGAATGCAAGTGGTCAAGGGCAACCCTCTCCTGTGAGCAAGCAAGTGATGTTTTCTCCCCTTCTCCTCCCCAACAGGAGGAACCAGATCCCTTTGTGCAGGTGCCACTCATAAACTAAGTAAGGGCAGCAGACATTTATAACATCACCCTGCCACACAGCCATCAAAATGCACACAGAGCATTGAAATTCAAAATACAAATCTGTTTGTGCAGTACACTTTTATTTTTATTTTATTTTTTTAACCTTTGCAGTCATCTTGGAGTAATCATCATGTAAACAGTAGGATGGGATGGGATTACATTGAGTCGTACGCAAATGGCTCTAGAACACCTCAACGATCATGACAAGGCATTATAAATAACTTCTCTTAATAATATATATTTGCCGTTTTCAGTACATTAAAGAGCTGCCGTTTATCTAGGATTAGCTAGGAAGTAGTTTAAATTGTAACCTCCGAGAAACACATCTCCAGATTTGAAAGTCTTTCTAAGGTTCACTAGCTCCATAACATCTATGTCACAGGTTAAGCATAAGACTACTTGGGTCAGAAGTGTTTTCTTTGTAACAGAGTTTTACTTGATCATTGCACAAAGCCCTATTATTTTCACTCCACCTTCGTATTTTGTAGAACTTCAAGTAAAGCTTCAGTTCTGTTCTTCAAGTTTTTAATCACCTGTATGAAACCGGTTTCTATCATTAAGGATAAGTCGGATGGGAGCTGGACACAGTAAGCAGTCTACCTTAACGACAACAGTTCAAAGTAGTTCTACCTCATAGACTTCCCAATAAAGCATAGTCAAAATATTCTAACACCTTTGCTACTGTAGATCCCCTCCTTGCTCAGATAACTATATATATTTATATATATTGTACCATATGTATGGTACTTCTAGAAAATGGAGATTATTTATTTAAGCAGCCTCAGGCACATTCTTAAAACATTAATGTCTGCAAGGCACCTCCCACTCCCTTGACAATCAGTTTGTGGACTGGTTTTTAGACACACAACCAACAAAAGCTTGCTAATGCCTAATTGATTTTAAAAAAACCAAAACCCTATAAGTTACCAAATACTTCAAAGATATACCTGAAACTTTTTTAAATAATGGGAGATTAACTGCAAATAGCACATAATCAAGTCAAATCATTTTCTTATTACTAGGATGTGTAATGCATAAATATATGAAAAATAAAATTCACAGTCAGTTTTAAAACTAGAATTCAAGTTTGGCTAATAATTCTTAACTTTTATATTTATGTTAATTTCTAAATATAACAGAACAGAGGCAGTATTATCAACCACAAATACAGGTAAAATAGTATCACTCAAAGTTTATGAAAGAAGTAAGCTTGATAGAAAATTCCTTTTGTAACCAATAAATACAGCCACCTGAGTGCATTTCCACAGGCTTTTCACTTAGGGGGAATCCAAATCAACTGCTAAGAGACATTTAGTAGCATTTTGAATGTTAGCAGCAGCGGTGTAGCTGTGGGCTTTGCTTGTTCTGACTTTGTGAATTGCTAGGGAATGAAGCAGAACTCAGTGTGTGGTGCATTAATTTTCCTTTGCATCTAAGCCGGACTCTTCGCAATCTCACGATTCAGCTTGGGGTCAAGGGACAGACATCAGCTGACACTTAACTGAGCAAACCCAATCAGTTTCACTTCATCGGGAATCTCAGTGCCATCACAGCCAGAGGCCTGCAAGTACAAACAGAAATGTTTAGTATATCACGCTACAAAGGAGGGTTTGACAGCCAGGTTATAAATTTTCCCCGGATCACCTAGTCAGCAAATAGCTTACTTGAAGGAAAGCTTTCAGACTGCTTGGTGTATCCGCTGCCAGATCAGCCAACAGCATCCTTAATTTTAGCAAACTCTTTAAATCAATATTAAAAATTATGAAAAAAATACTGGGAAATTAACACTTAAAAGACCCAAATTCTTTAACCCAAACTTTCCAGACTGGAGCCAGATTTGCTTTTTCATGTGAGCATGCTGTTTTCATTCATGAAGTGAATAATAATCTACATGTATAAAATCCACCTTTTACCGTTGTGCTGTAGCCACCAAATGACCCATGAGTCCAGCTATCAAGTCAGTTTGGAATACCAGCCCACTGAATTTTTAAAGAGATGGAAGCAGCCTACGAAGAGTAATAGTTGCAAAAGGACAGCTCCTTTCTGAGAGTACAATCTAGTACTTAAAGCCGTATACTTCAGATTCTTCACTAACATCCCAGTACAAACTGGCAAAAGCGAGCAGTTAATTTTACACAAATAATGGTAAAAATACAAAACCACCTTGCTCGGTTTGTTATTTTAGGTTTGCTTTAAAAAATTATACATGCTGTAGGCAAAATATTTTGATATTTAGATACAAAATTTGCTTCTGTAGGAGTGACTACATTTTTAATAAAGTTTTTTATGCATTCTTCCCCTGTGTGGTAGGTAAATCAAAATAATAATACAATTGGATGCACGGTGTGTAATGTATCACGACAGATGCCTTCAGACTCTTTGGCATATCCCCCCAAAAAAGTGTCAGAACAATTGGTTCACCCTATAAAAATGCTCGTGATGCTTTTCTGCATTTGTAGCAGTTGAACCCTTTAGTAGAACTGGTTTGTGTATATGCACTACATGGAAAAGAGCTCTCAGACTGTGCACAAAAGGTGCACCAAGTGACATTATCCACTGAGTTTTCAAGACAAAAAATAAACTCACTCGATACTTGTGGAAGCATTACATCAGGCTACTCCTTCAAATTTACTTTGATCAGACACGGCGAACAGACAGAAGACAGAACTTCTGTCTTCAGAGAGTATTTCACAGGTCTTACTCCATTGAAGCAGCAAGTAAAAGGTCTGAGATCATAACCATTGGTTACTATTAAGTTATCTGAATGGGTTTTGGATTGGCAATTTACTAAATAAATGGAGTTTCAATTTTGCACTTAAGATACTGTGATAAAAAGAGATAATATTTTTACATCATTCTACACTCTAGCTAGCTATCAATCTCCTCAAAGCCATGTAACATATCTAGATGCATATAGATTTTTAAATGCCTTCCTTATCAATAAATATTGTCTAATATTTAATGCACCTGGAACCTACCAGTTTATATTTTGGGCTTAGTGTAAGTACAACTACTATACACAAACTGCAATGTACAAGAAAAGCTCTTGATATTTACAATTCACTGTTTAGTGACTGAATGCATTCTTTTGTTAATATTTTTTTCCTCCCTTTTTCATATGAAAAAATCCTTACATAAAATGCAAATTATGCTGCGCAATGATTTTGTGTTTCCTTGAGTGTTGCCAAGATTACTTGTGTATTAAAGCAGCATCTTTCCCAAATTGTGGACAGCTGGATCCTGCAGGGAAGTCATTACTCTGTGTTAGCCAAGACAAGTAAGGGAGGTTTAATACTATATACATTCTGTAGAATGACATCGTTGTAAGACCAAAGATACACTGTTAAAAAAATATGCAAGAGGGAGATCAAACCTTAAAGACAGATTAATCCAGACACCTCACTTCAATACCTTTTTTTACCATTTTGGCAATAATTAAAGATAAAAATGTTTAAGACATAAGTTGTTGTTCTTTCCTCCCCAAAGATGAAAATGCTTGCTGTTTGAATGTAAATATTATATACCAGCAAAATAGCAGCAAAACCAATCTGCAAACAGTGATATACGAACTAGATTCCCTGTCCACAAATAATAGTAACTAATCCTAGACTAAAGAGTACTTTTCAATTTGATTCTCTGACTGGACATAGGATTAGCTACATTTAGACTTTGAATCCCCATAAAATATTTACCAACAAAATGTGTCTTAATCAAGCTGTATACAAGTGCTCTCAAATTCAGTGACACCTTGCTAAGAGGTAGCAAAGACTCAGTAGAGCATACAAACAAGTGACACAGTTCTCCTAGGCAACAATTCATTTAGGAACTCCACTAGACAATATAGAAACAGGCAGAAACAGAATGTTTATTAAATTAAACCAAGGATAAGAAGAAATTAGGATACTTCTGTGGTTACGTTCTTTTCCCTGGAAGTAGGGAACTAATGCAGGAAACCTAGGTTTAAAATATCAGGAAGAAACTTAGGTTAAAAATTAACCTCAGGAATTGTCACGTAGCCAATGGGACTTACCTTGAGAAGTGACATTGATTTGCGATTGTCTATTAAACAATCAAACTTGAGGGGCACCCTCAGCAAGTTTGCTGATGACACAAAGCTGGGAGGGGTGGCTGACACACCAGAAGGCTGTGCCGCCATACAGAGAGACCTGGACAGGTTGGAGATCTGGGCGGAGAGAAACCTCATGAAATTCAACCAGGGCAAGTGTAGGGTGCTGCACCTGGGGAGGAATAACCCCCTGCACCAGGACAGGTTGGGGGCTGACCTGCTGGAGAGCAGCTCTGTGGAAAGAGACCTGGGAGTCCTGGTGGACAACAGGATGACCACGAGCCAGCAATGTGCCCTTGTGGCCAAGAAGGCCAATGGCATCCTGGGCTGCATCAAGAAGAGTGTGGCCCGCAGGTCAAGGGAGGTCATCCTCCTCCTCTACTCTGCCCTGGTGAGGCTGCACCTGGAGTACTGTGTCCAGTTCTGGGAGCCCCAGTTCAAGAGGGACAGGGAACTGCTGGAGAGGGGACAGCAAAGGGCTACCAAGATGATTAGGGAACTGGAACCCCTCTCTTATTGGGTCTTTTTAGTCTGGAAAGAAGACGACTGAGGGGGGATCTTATCAATGCTTATAAATACTTAAAGGGTGGGTGTCAGGAGGATGGGGCCAGTCTTTTTGCACTGGTGCCCAGTGACAGGACAAGAGGTAACGGGCACAAACTTGAACATAGGAAGTTCCACCTAAACATGAGGAGGAACTTCTTTACTCTGAGGGTGACAGAGCCCTGGCACAGGCTGCCCAGAGAGGTGGTGGAGTCTCCATCTCTGGAGACATTCAAACCCTGCCTGGACACGTTGCTGTGCAACCTGCTCTAGATGACCCTGCTCTGGAAGGGGGTTTGGAATAGATGGTCTCCAGAGATCCCTTCCAAGCCCTACTGTTCTGTGATTCTGTGATTAATTCTGATTATGGTAAGAAATAGGATTATAACAGCATTCACTTACTGGAATCTGAAATACCATGTGACATTAACTGCAATAAATCCAACTGAATCACAGAAATACCCCAACCTAAATTTTCAAGTGGATTTGTTTTCAACTTATATAAATATTAACTGGATACTATGGGATATTACGTTTTGGAATTTCAAGCCTTTATTTTAAATGTGTGAACTAAAACCCAGACTTCTACAGAGCCTTTGGAGTATCTATATATCTAAATGCTCTTGGTGAGATGCCATTGACTATACAATAAAGCTAAGTCAGATGTTTAGACAGCAAGAACACAGATCAGCTGCAAAAAGAGAAGCATCAGCCTTTAAGCTAAATTTAGATAGCAAGAGCCACAGAAACAGAACGATTTGAGTTGCATGTCCTCCTCCCAAAAGAAACGTGTAAGTTCTGGTGGTTTTACTGGACTGTAGAGGAAAAATGAGTCCAACTTGTTTAGTAGGTTTAAACTACTCAAATCTATATTTAAAAAAAGTGACACAGGAAGAACAATCCTGAATCACAACATTATCATCAATTAGGTCACTTACTCTCTAAAAACAGTTCTCTACAGCCCATACGAAGCAGCTGCTGTTATAAACAAAGCTATGATTCTGAAGACCTACTTATCTCACAGACAGTCAGTCTAGTCTTTCATATGCGCCTGAGTCACTCTCAGCAAGGGGTGCTGAAAACAGATCGGTGAGAATTTAGTATTTACCTAACTAATCATTCAATAGCTTTAGCTATGTACATTTCTCAACTTAATTTCAGCAAGAAATAAAAACAAACACAGCACATCAATTCCAAATTAAGTTTTTGCAATGTAAAGTTATTAATATCACATTAGATTAGATCTATCATGACGGCATCAAAATTGACCAAATGTAGGATTCATGGTTCAGGGCACAAAATGCAGCACAGGAAACAGTCCCAGACCCAACACCAGGGTCTAATGTTGTATATACAGAAGATAGAAAGAGGCGGGGAGGGAGAAACAGTAATGAAATACAGTGGGAGCAACATCAACTTGCGAGTGTGGATGGTGAATTGAAAGAAGGTTGAAAGGAAGAACTAAGGAGAAGCAAGCAGTGGAGAGGGAGACCTGCATGCAAGAAAAATGGTGGCAGATGTTGGAAGAAACACGTTGGGATTGGAACAAGATGTTGATTAGCGAAGACACTTCAGCCAGGACAGAGCTGAGGGAGTCGGGGTGGAGAGGAGTTAACCTAACGACGACAGTTTTCTCTACTTTACTTGTTTTAACCTGCTTCCCCTGCACAGTTATGGAGCTGTGTGACTGTAAATATCTCTAATGTCTTGTCAAAACAGGGTTTAGGTTTATTCTCTCACACGTGGCAATTTCAATCATCTTCTCTCTCAACACATTTATTCAGCAAAATAGCTGCAAATGAGATAAAATCCAGTCTCTGTGTGAATACTGTGATAATTAGTTTGTTTCTTCCCTTCATGCTTTTACTTACCAACTTAAAAGTCAGTGTTTTCAAGGCCTTTGGATCATCTACTATCTTCTGTAAGTTAGCAGCAACTGTAAAATAAAGCATGAAAAAATATGATTTACAGAAATCGCATTCAATATGACATCAAGCCTCATATTGAATCTTCTGCTTAATTCTACACACATAGATGTCTTTAAATTTCCACTTGAATCATTTAATCATTCTCTAGCTGTCATTTGAAAGTCACAGGGCAGCTGGGCTGCCATAAATCCTGCCTCCTTTCTTTTGCAGTCACTGATACTTTGTGACTATGTGAACTGATTCTGGAGAAAAATCTGCCCGAACACCAAACGACCAAAAAACCCCGAACTACTAATTTTCAGTTTAGTCTTTTCCATAAACAATTAACAATCACAAATGCAAGTGCAAGGAAAATGGAAGAATCACACAGCCAAGGATAAGCTGACAGCTGTCATTATTTATGTTTCTATTATAGCCAGGGCCATCATCAGCGCAAGTTTCTAGGATAAAGCTGAGCTCACTCCCTAACTTCTCTTTCTCCTGGCTTTACGTACATGCTTCTGTCCCTTTTTTGGGCTGGTATTAGTACCACACAGATTCTGGTGATCTGTTATAGCTCACTACTAAAAGAACAACGAGCAAAACTAAGAGTGATACAAAAGGAGCTGATCTTCAAACTACTCTCTCAGTAAGTGTGATCGAGATTTGTGATGTAACAGCAATAAACAGTTTAACTAGATCTACAGAGCACGAGTGTCCAGAGAAGGAAGCTGTATGCCATAACAGAAGTAGCAGGAAGGGAATAATTTACTCCTTGAAAACAGAAGAGGAGGCAGGAAAATAATAAACTCTTTTTCTATCAAAACATCGAAATCACACTTTTAATTGGTCTACTTTTTACAACGTTGCTACCGTTAATCATGACCAAAAAAATTGGTTGCTTTCAGCTTTGTACGTTTACTAAACTTGGTCCCCAGCTTTGCACAGCTAACTTAGACCCATTGAGAGCCTCTGTTCAAGACTGACTTATGAGCACAAGATGCCATCAACAGGACATCAGCATGAGAAAAAGACCTCACACTTGGCAAAGCTGTTTAGACAAGATTTTAAAAAGGAAATAAGCAGGTATAAAGTAGCAGACATTTCTTAGTTCACTGAGTAGGTAAGTACCATAAAGCAGAGAAGCAAGAAACCAGATGTTGTCCATAAATAATACTTTCCACAGACTTGATGAGGTGGAAGATACAGAGCACACGTTTCCATGTTGAACGTCCTACTGCTACAAACTCAGGTTCCTACTTCCTCCATCTTCTAACATCACGATGATAAAATTTTCACTCCTACCGTGCCTGATCATGTATGATTTACTGTAGTAACAGAAATTTGCCTCATAGAGGGGAGTACAGTATTTGGCAAGGGAACTTAGAGAGGTAAGCAATTAGGGCAATCTACCACTGCTAAATGCAAATTAAAATTTTTTTGTGTCTCATTTTCTTTATACCACTGAAATGGCACCAAGGTTTGTTTATACACCTGTAACAAGTTCGACAGGGGATGAAAGGGTGCTTGAATCTAAAAACAAGCCTTAAAAGCAAGAACAAGGTATGTTTTATAGAGTATGGTTTTTGGCAACAAAAAAGATTAACCTTCACAGTCAAATGAACTCAACTACAGGCACTAAAACAGAAAATCTTTCTGTTTTTAAAGCTTCATTATTCATAATCTTCTTTACTCTAGTCATTACAAACAGGTTTTTTTAATCATATGATTCACTTCCACAATCAATAAGTCAATTTTATTGCAATACCTCCTACCTGATAAAATACATACAAATACAGATAATGGTTTTCATTACAATTAATACTTAGAACTTCATTTGTAGGCAAAAAGGAGTGTTCAGACTCATAGCTCCTGAAGCCAGGATAGAATAGCTTCAATTTTTTATGTCTTAAAAATCCACAAAATAGGATCAGGCACTCAACAGCAGTTCTGGGTTATCCAAATCCCTGTAAAATGTCTTAAAAAAAAATAAAAAAGAAAGAATAAGTTCTGTAGCTACTGTTAGCTGGCTTCGCTGAAATGGAGCCACAGTGCTGCAAAACCAAATAGGAGTTGAGTCCTAAATCCAAAGATTTCCAACTATTTCCAACTATTCACCTATTATAAAATGTTACAAAAAGATGAGCTTCAAATGCACGCCCGTCTTCAAGAGGGACGGCCTTTCATTTAATGCCTAGCAGGTGCAGAACAACTAAAGCAAGTCAGCATGCTGCCTGGTGATTTCACCTGAATGCAAAAACTTCCAGCTGTCTTTAGGCAAAGTTAGTGGTAAAGTTACTATTTCTGCACTTGCAAACAGCAGCCCATTATCAGCAATTGTTTTAATGAACTATCATACAGCGGAAAGCAGCACTGAGGACTTCACAAGTAGTATCAAAATCTTAAAAAACCCTCACCATCCTGTTGATTCTTTACCAGGGAAGAAATTAAAATCTTCAAAGCCAAAATAGCAAAAGATAAACTAGCAATATATGTCAGTAGTTAATTCCAATGACTTTTTTTTGGTTAATTAAACACCATAACAGAAAGGAGTGATATTTTAGATGGATATCATTCTTCAAGAACTGCTTTTCAAAGACCAGTGCTTGTTAAAAGGCTACAGGAACACAGTTGTATTTGTTCACTTATCTTTACTTTTAATATAAACACAAACCAAAAACTTATACATATAAAATGCTAGAGAAACATCTGAAGCAAGCATATGAAATATGCTTTATTTTTGCTTCTCTGAGGGGCCATAACTAGAGTGGGACACGTTTAATCAAACAGAAGATTAGGAGGATTTAAGGGAGTAATGCCAGATGTTTTCAGGCTATGCATGAAAATGAGAAAGCAGACCTGCAAAGAGTCCATAACAGTAGAATACAAGTTTACATTAAAAATAGTCACACCTGCAGTTTCCTACAGAGAGATCTTTTAAATTTCAATTACATGCATTTAGCATTTTTCAAGTAAAATTAGCGTTTCACCTGTGACTTTTGGTACTGTGTTTTACATTTTCTGGTGTTTACAGAATGGCACTAAAAATGATTTTGCCAAAATAACGTCATTAATCCCATTTAATCAAGCCACCATGAACGCGAATCCCCCCAACGGCCTGCTCTTTCTGCAATATTTGAAAGTGAAAGTAATTAACATCAACTAAGAAGCAAGTATGTGTGCGTAATTACCTAGCAAAACCATACAGTCCTTTTGGTATCTTTTTCATTTTTCTAACTCCTTGCTTTTGCTTGGTTAGGTCTTGTCCTTATTTAGACTGCAAGGCCAACTGTCTGAATTTGGATACCTAAGTCTGCATTTCAGGAAGCTACTTAAAATATGGTTTGGTTGCATGGGGTATTTTTGTGTTTTTTTGTTTGTTTTTGTTGGGTTTTTTTTAGGGATGAGACAATCTTGATCCTTTTCACCTCAGTGCAAGCCAAAGGTTCTAGAACCTCAATAAGGACATAGCGCTGGGTATGTCTCTCTCCACCTGAACACCTTGAAGATCTGGGCTCAACTGGTAACTGGAGTCTTCTGGGGCCTGATACAGTCAGCTAGGAAAAACAGCAGTATCCCATGAACTGCAGGTCTCCATGGCATCTCTAGTTTAGCTAACTTCCTTTAGAAATAGAGCCAGCAGCACAGGCAGCAGAAGCCATCCAAGCAGTTGAAAGTCCTTCCTGAAAGCCAGCCTGCAGTGCCTTCCAATTATTTCTCCAGAAAATTTGGGGGTCCCATCTTTAGTACAGTAAAGACATCCTCAAAATTACAAGTACAACAAACTACTATAGAGTGGAATACTCATCCTACTTTAAATGCAATTAAGTTAAGCTATCAGTTGCATTAAATATAACTGACTTACCACTCTTAGGAATATGCTTCTGAAAATGTAGGACTATTATTAAACCTACACAGTTTTGACCACTAAGTATGCAAAGTCTCATGAAAAAGAGAGAAATTCATGCCAGACCAGTAAACAGTGTTCTCACATACAAGCAGTTGCTGCTACTGTTCAGCCCTATTCAGAACTATCGAATGCATCAGGCAAGAAAGAAAAACAATTACTTTTAAGCAGAACTGCTGTTACGCTTTATTGATGAGCATCTCCCTCAACTACTAAATTTAGGCTCTTTTCATCAAGGAAAATGGTTTACTGGGTCGAGACTCACCAACCCTCCTAGTACAGTTCAAATACAAAGTTTTTATTTGGCTTAAATAAAAAAAATAAGCTTGAAGTTTCTAAACGCAGATGAACCCAACCACAACTGCAAACACTAAGGAGGAAAACAACCATCCCACTCTCGCCACCTCTCCCCCGCACTCCCAACCATTCTTCTATTGCAAGTCAGTGAACAAAGTCCGTTTAATACAGTAATGCTCTCCCTCAAGTGAAAATGAGTTTCACATTAGGAGTTTCTAGAGAGGTAGGAATCGTTCTCTCCATTGATACTTAAACTGTTTGGAAAAGTGGAGAGCACTGTAAAATATATGTCTCTGGATTCTACTTTACACCTTATCTCTAAGTTAAGTATACGACAGGTTCCTATTGACAAAGCCATTTTTCTTTGAAGTGCTCGGAAGTCATGCTGTAGATGTTATAGTCCTGAAATCCAGAGTAGATTAGTTTGCCTGCACGCAGCCCTAATTGACAATTTCAAATCCTCTTGGGAATTCACTGTTTCTACACGGCCTGGATATACTAGACTCGACTTCATTTTGCAGAGTGTTTTCTCAAGATGTTACAGCCATGCTCCTATAAAAGTCAGAAGAAGAAACATGAACATGATAACTGCAAGAAAAAATTAAGTGGTGACGGAGAAACCTTTGCCAGCAGTAACCTCCACCAAATAGAATATACTTCAAATCATGCCTTGGAGAAAAAGCCCTCTTCAAATGTTAGCAGCAGTTAGCACAACAGGCTTTTTGTTGTTTACAACAATAAATGAGGTGCCATTCCACTTTCTTCAGTAGGCTTCTGAAGGACATACAATCAACCTCTGTACTACAAATCATCCCAGGTTCTTTTGCAGGTTTTGCTCAGTGACAAATGGTTGTGCCACTCTGTCAAAGTAAGTGTCGGCACTTGTGGAACATGCAATACGGTAAAAAGTCAAACCCAACATATGAACATACACAATACAGACTGCTAATTGTAGATGTAATAAATAAAATAACCCCACGTAACTACAGTCCTCTAGCATGCATATTTATGTAGAATATTCTACAAATCACTCTTTGCCATATGACAATTTTGGCCAACGACATCAGTTACAATTTTTAAATAAGTGATAAATATAATCTGAGGTAACAGAACAAAAAAGGCCACCTTCAAGATCGCAAAAAAATATCAGAGAATAACCATAATTTGAGCTGTCTCAAATAGCTGGTTTGTTCCTGTAATGTGACAGTACCGTGCCTGGTTATTTAAAATTCTTAACACAGCATGAATCCTAACCCTAATGACTTCTGAATAGGGAAAACTTCTGTAAAAGTTAAAATTAATGAGACAGTAAATAAAGCTACACGAAGTACAGTAGAACTATTTCCAGTACAATGCCGACCCAGCCAACTGAGCCAGAGCCATCTGGCATAAACACAGACACAAGCAGAATCTAAAGCTTGAGATGATATTTCTGGGGTGCTCTCAAAAGAATAATGATTCATCTGCTTTTCCACTTTGAAAAGGGTGGATGGGGAACCTCTAACAGTATGCTTAGGTTCAACAGTTTGCAAAGCAATTGCACATTGTAATCCTGAAATTCAGATATGAGGAAAGGGAAAACATTATTCAGGCACAAAATCACTGTCCAAAAAAACCCTGAAAAATTGTACGCTCCAAGAAAATGAAAAAATATTTTTAATAAGTGAAAAGTGAAATAATTTTTAGGTAGTCCACAACTCAGTCTGTAAGAAATAGCCACGTTCAACTGCTCCTTACTTCATCCATGGTATTACTGTTAGAGAGGCCAAACTCAAAGCTTCACAGATTTCTTGGCTTTCCTGCTGATTGTTTCAGATATTACCTCCTCCCCAATTGTAGGCAGTTATTTTGCCATTTTCATCTGGTACATGGAGTTCTACATAATTAACTGCCTTGGGAGTCTGCTGATTTGAGGATTAATGCTGTATTCTCCTGTATTCTCCGGGTCTTAGGAAGCAGGATGCCTGAGTGACGGGGAATACTTTTCAATGGAATTATTCCTCCTGAAAATTCAGCTGTTGTTAGGGCTTTCCTCCAAAGGGCTGAATTTATTATGCACGCTCTTGAGTTGGTTTCACATATTGCAAGAGGTTCATTGCAATATATATACATTCATATATATTTCATACTGCACAGCCGTTTCCATGCATTTGCAAATTCATAATAAAATCAAAACTAAATTTTAAACTCTAGCTAGCACTGGATTATAGTACTTTATGCAAACCATCAACGCAATCGACCTTTAGAACTTTTGGTAACAATTCCTCCAGATGTCTGACTTTCTTATTATTAACTAATATTATCTTAGAGCTCATGGACTGTCTGCATGAAAGAGTAAAAGGCTTTTAAAAGTGAGGTCAAAAAGGTCTTTTAAGTACAGCATGATTCCATTAGTTCACCCATTCAGGATGCTAGTCATAAAACCTCTTTTGTTTATGTTGCTTGAGAACAGTACCAAAAGAAGTATTAAAGCATTTTGAGATCTGTGACAGCTAACTAACGAGTGTTTATTGCTAGAGGACTGCAAGGAGTTAGACATGATTCTTTTCAGAAAGAAATAAGAGAGAATAGAAAGATCAACAGCAAGCCTGGCTTCTCTTCTGAGGAAGCTACTGGACACTTATAAGGGAGAAACATTAAAACCATTTAGAAATGTATTATTTATGAAGAGGCTGTCATTAGGAATTTATCAAAGAGAGATTAAGGCTCACAAATTTGTCTGAATTCTCAAAGTACATTGCTGAATCAGTAGATATAGATAAAGACAATGGAAACTATCTCCATTTCAACATTTGATACTTCAATATCCAACACCTTGATTTGCAGCCTCACGATCAGAAAACACGGCTCAAAGAGGACAGCTACAGGACAACAAAAGGCTAAAGCTGATCTCACTTGAAAGGAACACCGGGAGACTGAAAAAGGTCCCCCTACAGCATCCTTATGAACAGGACTACAATTTCACAGTGCAATTCCCACAGCTTAAAGTAATGATTAAAACCACTTGAGCCCTGTGGTTCATATGGGTTCTGAGCCCCAACATTGCAAACCCAGGAACGTGTGCTGTTTCATGTGAGTATAAAGTACCAGGAACGAGGAAGAACTGTAACAAATAAAACCATTCTCACCTCCCTAAGAATGGCCCAAGATACAGCAATAGTGAAGAAAGGAGGCAAGCAATACTTCAAATTATAACCCAAATACTTATAGGCACAGGTTGTACTATCCCTAGCGAGTACCAAAATCTGTGCTGATTTTACTTGGGTATGAATTCATTTACTCTATACAGACAACCAAAGCTTAGGCTAGTTCATGTCTTTTTAGACATTTTTAAGGACATTAACTAGTAGTCTGGCATCAGGGCATCTCATTCCAAAAAAGGAGGGGGGAGGAAAGTGAGACCAAAGCTTTAACAACCAACCAGTTATGCCGTTATTCAAGAGTAGAACAGGTAAAGGCATGGAAGAGACATCAGGGACACATATTCCTGACTGACCTCTACAGATAAATAAAGACCTTAAATATTTATCCTTGCTCAAACTGGGAAAAAAAAAGAAAGAGTTTATGGAATAATACAAGACCTCAAATGTCTTCACATTAAGATCCATTAACATGGGGTAGTAATACCCAGGGTTCACAGACAAAAACGGGAAAACAGAGGACAAAGTAATACACAAGATTTCATTTTTCTTTAGGTAGCTGATGGAAAAATTCCCACCCAACAGAAGCAGTATATTTTATGAAACAGGAGCACTGTATCAAAATGGAAAGTGAAATAAATTAGTGCTAGAAATCTTATTTCAGTTCTAATAACACATTACTAAACTCCCGAATTCTCAATTATTTAGCATGGATACCTGATCCCAAGGTAATGTTTACTTTCTACAATGTATGAGCAAAAAGCAAAAAAAAAACAAGGGAAAAAACCCTGAAATTGTGATAACCGTTTTTATTGATTAAATTAAAATAATATAACTGGCAAATTGTACCTTTTCCCAGAAACTTATGAAAAAAATAAAGATTGATACTTCAGATTGATTCCCCCCCCAGAGTGTGTGAAGAACACTTAACCACTGCACATTTTAAAAAAGTGTTATAAAAAGATAAGTAGAATATATTTGGATATTTAAATGCTTATCTATTTCAGAACTTGATTCTGTATGTGTCTAATGGGGTAGATCATCCAGGAAGATGAGGAAGGAGTACGTACGGGTTTCACAATTTCCCCTCCATCTTGAGAAAAGCACTTTGATGATCCTGAGCGTTCTAAACCTCAGTCTAATCTCAAATGAACATTTAAAATAAAAATTTAGACCTGCTGCCCAACGTTGCTAGTAGGGATATTTAACAAGCTGGAGATATTACAGTAAATTGTCCTCATAAATTCTCTATATGAAAGAATGAGTCAGAGTACAAGGTTGAAAAAAATCGTTTGCCTGTGACTGAATGTGGAAAGCAAGCACTAGCTTTCAGACAAAGGTTTGACAACAGTTTGATAGTCATCAAGATGTTGAAGACAGCTCTAACAAATACCTTCATCATGCTGGATCAGAGCTGAAATGTAGGTCTATGCTGAAATAAGGCAGGTCACATTCTGCTATGCATATTATTACTTGGTAATCTCCCCTCCCCATCCGATCTTCACAACTCCTCCTGTCCCGAGTTCTGCTATGAATTATAGATATTGTTCTGACAAAACTATTAAGAAGATGAAATAGCAGCCAGGCTACTTCAATACCTTATATCTGAAACTTGAAACAAGGAAAAATATATTTAGAAAAGACTCCCTGATGTGCAGGAGTTAGGTTCTGAAATGGACTACCTCTGGTTTGAAGAGCCTCAATAAATCCTTATTTTGACATAGTAACCACTCGCAGAGAAGTGAATGCCAAGGAAACAAATAACAGCAACTAAATTACTATTGAAAAAAGGAACATTACTTACATTGCTGTCTTTGCAATTTCTGATTCAAATTTACAGTTGTCTTTTTTTTTAAACTAGAAAGGAAAGGTCTCAAAACTACAGTTCAGACCTATGAGGGCAGGGAACACACTTCAGGCCTAAGATTTTATCACCTACTGTTTCAGGCTAAACCCAAACTAATCCCACTAATAAACAGATGGATCTATTCCTCATTTACACAGTTAAGTAGGAACTAGTAGACTGTATGCTGAAAAAAACCAAACCAAACCCCCTGTCTCTGAAGGCCAATCCACCTTTTTTTTGTCTTCCCTTTGAAGTAACTTAAAATTATTATTTACTTGACCATGGCTATAAGGTTAGCACATTTACTACGATACATGAACAAACGTATATGTGTGGAGAATAATTTGCACACTTGGAGAATTTCATGCATCACGTATTTATAGTTCTGCCACAACAACCATTACAGCAGCAGTGATCATTCACCTAACATAATATTGGTTTTTTACCTTTGAACCTTTTTACGTTTCCATCACACTGAAAATTCAGCAAGGTGGGAACTTGCATGAAACCAGCCAGTTTCACACAATATACTTTCTCAGGTGCACCTTTTACGTACACCACATATAGCTAAAATAACTTTGAAGGCGCAATTAGATGCAAAGCTTGATTACCTGCGGGTGTACCTCAAGCTTCTAGAACTCCCGGCAGTCTAGTCATTATGAGTCACCCTTCAATGCATTAGCTCTAAATGAGCCAGATGTGTTGAAATATTTAAGTCCTGAGTTAAACCCTGGGGATTTTAGAGATATTCTCCGATCTGTAATGCATGAGCATATCTTGCTAAAGAGATACGGAGTTATGAGCACATGTTGAAGGCACAAGAGTTTCTACAAAACACTTTAAAGTACAGCCAGGTTTTCATTAAATCTATAAGCTTCCTTTCTGGATAATACATTAAAAAGTGAACATAAAGTATATAGTCTATCGTTTGAAATTAATTGCTATGGTCTCTAAAGGCATTTTCTCATTAGAAAGTTTATGGGTACATTGAGCTTTGGAGCATATAAAAAACATGATACACTGTCGAGGTTTGGGCCACACTGGCCACTGAAATGAACGACAGATGCCGTCCCCCACCACTCCTTCAGGGAGGTAGTGGGGGGAGGAGGGAGACAGAGACTTATTAGTTTAAAAGAAAACTAAACTGCTTTAATGAAAATATTAATAGAATAATAGAAATTAATGACATATATACTACATACACAAAACCATATGAAGCTCCCAGGATGATGATCACATCACTGTCAGGCACTGGGAAAGTCCCACACTGGGCTCAGCGACAGACGGGAACTGGATTCCAGAATGCACATCTCAGGGTCAAAGGCAGACAGAGTCATCCTCGGATGCCGGTTATTGAATAAAGAGGCTGACCCTTGGATCCCTCAGTTTTGAGCATGATGCAGATGGGGCGGAACACACTGTTGGTCAGTTTTGGGTCACCTGCCCTGTCCGCTCCTAACCGCAGGTGCGACCCCTCTACGCTTTTCCACTTCTGACCCTCCAGTGGGGCACGTAACACAGTTAGCTGACCTTGGTTGTTATAGCAATAAATATAAGCACGAGCTTCTCTGCATACCATTCCTAGGTATCAATTATAAACAAGGCCTTGTCACTCTGGAAGCGGACAGTGTCTGAAAAATATGCTGTTAATTTCAGAGAGTTCAGTTAGTTAGGAGAGGCTGAGCTGAAAAGTAAGATTACTGAAAAGAAAATTGGTTCTGTTTTACCTCAAACCAGGACATACACTTAACTAAAAATTCAGTTATTTCACTCAGTATAAACCAGAAGAATAAACAGACACAAAACCCCCCAAAACTTCTAACAAATTCCTTTAAAAAAAAAAATAATCAGTGCATCTCAAAACATGAGTGATAGTAAATGACACACCTATGCTGCCTTCAAATGGTAGTGCTATCCGAGTCATCTACCCATAGCAACATTACTGCTCTTTGAGGACAGAAAGTAATGCAGTATGTTTTCTACTTGTGCAGCGCTATCGGATTTTCTGATTACAGTAAGATGCTAAGCTGAAGTTGAACAAAAGGCATCATTTCATTCACTTTCAAAGATGATTAATCTAACAAAACAGGAAAGTAAACTAGGTATAAGCAAATGCAGAGCAAACCCAAGGAAAGGAAAAGGATATTCACTGTGGCATGCTGTGGCTTCTTTATGAAATAGATTATCAGTACTACTATGAGTTAAGATGCTGTTACAGACAGTATACAATGAACTGGGCTTCTGCATTTTCATCTTTCCATTTTAGAATGAAAGTACCTTCAGCATCAGTGGACATGATACTGTAAGACAATCAGCTGTTTCAATTTCTAATGCTTTAATACTGTGATTAATTGTGTACCACACACATTAATTACTGTTTAACATTCCTTGAAATAAAATAATTCTGGATTTGGTGAAATACATGTTCTCTGCGCTCATGGCCAAATAACCAATCAACAGCCATGGTTTGTTTTTTTTTTTAATTCTAGATGCCAATTTAAGTCCTTTCTATTTACCACAGTAACTGCAACAAATAAAAAAAGCTGTTTTCCCCCTCCAAAAAAAAAAGATAAAAAAAAAAAAAGATAAATCCAATCCAACAACCCCAAAACCCTTAGTCAAACTATTATGGCACCTACTGTATTCACACTTCTAAGAAAATTTTCAAGATGTTGATGAAAAAGCTTGCTACTTTCAAAATATGATCTCATTTCAAAATACAATCTATTGGGTTTTCAGCTGGTTCTTCTAAAGACTTTAGACCTTTCAGCAGGAAGCTTTTCTTTTGACTGACTAAAAGCTGCTCCTTGCATTGCTAAGTGGATAATTGGGTCTGGTTCCAACACCAGAGAGATACATATTTACCCGTAGTTAATGTCTGGTGTATTTAGAAATGAAGGTCCATCTTCCATGGTGCTCAAAGTATTCATGGATACTTTTTGACAAAAATATCCAAAATAAAGGTACATTAATATAGTGAATGTAGCACATTTCTCGATGGCATGGGTAGCAAGGCTTAAATAAAAACAGTTCAGGAAGGGAAGTTTGGTTGTTTTTTTTTTTAACATACTCCAATTTAATAACTGTAGATACATGTTTAGGTTCTGAAATTCATGCAAGGCTTCTAGAAAATTAACTATAGCCTAAGGCTTTGCTGAAATTATATGCCATTGTACATACCAGTGAACAGGATTGCAACTATGTGATCTTCAACAGAACTGACTGTTGATATGATTTGAGTTTCCTTTTTGGTATCAAAAATATAATAAAGCATTACCAGATGAATGTTTACTAGCTAATATACGTATATTGCATTGCACACAAAGATATATTTAATCTCAAAATATATTTTGAAAATATTCCAGATCTTTCATATGATTTAACATAGCTGTTTCAGCACTGTAGGATAATACCTCATCAGCTAGATACCAGTGCCTACATATAAGCTCCAAGACTCGTTCCCCTCTGCAAACGCAAACTCTACTCTGCTCTTAAATGAAATTCTCTGCACCGATTCCCTTGATCTAGGGACCTCCTTTGAAACAATACTACGGTCAATAAGAACAGAAACCAGTCAATCGTAGCCAGAACTGAACATGCACGATGGGATTTTTGCTTCTCTGCAGAACAGGTAGCTGAACTTATTGCCTATCAGAATGGAAATCTTCCTGGGAAGCCTGTGTTAAGTGAAGCAAATCCAGCAAGATTCGAAAGGTGAAGAGTTTTGATGCTTAGCAGCAAATTCTATAAAACTTACACGTCAGCTGGTCCCCACTAACAGCTTCAGCTCACGTATGCCACAGCTGTACTTTCCACAACAGCTTTTGCTGACTTCTATTCAAGTGTCCTTTCAGACACCGTTACACCAACAAATTGTTGAGTTCAACATAAGCACAGGTATTTTCACCTTTCTGTTTTCTCCCAGCCTCTACGCATTCCAACATCCATTAAAAGAAACTAAAGGAACAACTTTTATGAGACTCAGAACTTGGTTTTCATTCATGTTATAGAAGCTGAATTTCTGCATGCTTCAGCTGAACAGTGAAAGGTAATTTATCAGCTGCTTTCAATCTGGAAGCTAATGGAATCAGTTCTTACGGGCAAGTTTAACCAAGCTCTTCTATACTACACCTCTCTTCCTATATAGGAAGATTTTAAACCTTTTGATTTCAAGTGAACAAGGTGGCAAAATCATTTTACACAGAAAATTAGTTTTGTAAGCAGATTTACATTTTCAGCACCGTCTGCTCTCTTATATGACCTATTGCTTTAAACTAAGGGGCTGAAATATTTCTTAGGACTGCACTGCTACAGTGAAATTCTGAAATTTGTGATAATCTGCTTGCATGCAAGTTGTTTCATTCCATGCCCATACAACATTTTGCCGGTTTTCTCAAAGGAAATCACAAACATTTTCTAACTTAAGTCCAACTTTAACTTCTTTTTAATTAAAAGTGAAATTGCATTTAGCAAGACTTTTCTTTCAGTAAAACATGAACACCAAAGTAATTTCTTAGGAAGATAACAATGTTCAAACACATTTGAAAGTGTGAACAACATCACAGGTGAAGCAAACAGAAAAATGAAAATTATAGTACAAAATCATGCAAGAATTTGTGCCTGTGGAACCTGAGGTAAGTTACAACATCACAGAAAAGTGAATGTATAAACTAATTATAATTAATGAAATTAGTTTTATGTTGAATGCTTTCAAATATATACAAGAAATTTCATTTCCTTACTTTTTTTTAACGCCACAATAAAAAGATAAACAGGAAGGAATAGAAAGGACCATCATTATAGTGCTTAAAAATCAAAGTCTGATGAAATTCAAAACAGGAACTAAGCAAGGAAATAAACTTGTATTATTAACTAGACAGTGTCTCTAACCAAGCCTGCTAGGGAAATTAAATATTTGTGCTTCTTCAAGGACCAAAGTCCCATCGCTAAAGCCATGAGGGATATCTATCTTCATTTGCCTTTCCCCTATCTCTCCCCCTGAAAGATGATAACAAATCCCATTCATGGTGCCATTTCCATAAAAATACTGGCACTTTACATTGGAAGAGCGAAGAAGGGAAAAGGGGTCTCACTGGGTCCCAGCAGGACTTGCACTGCAGCATTGCCATCTGACTTCTGTGCGACACCGAGTGCCAGCTGACCGCCCAGGCAGGTGGGATAGCCAACAGATAACAATTCTTCTCTTAGCCAGACAAAAATATTTATTTATTATCTCTAAATGAACTAAAGTATCTCATAGGAATGAAAATTCTAAGAAAAACATCATCAGCAGTATAGCAATGACATTTTTCATACTGGGTATTAAAAAGGCAACAACCTAAGGCCAAGCTATCCCTCTCCCCTGAACCCTTATTTAGAGGAGGTTCGCAGATGGTACAGGCTAGCAGGCACAGCCCGTACCATCTGCGAACCTCCTCTAAATACATTTTCTTTAGAAATTAAAATAAAAGCATAGGTAGAGCTTTTGTTTCTTCTGTCAGATAGAATCAACCTGTATTCTGAACATACGACAGCAAAAGGTATTGTTGCCTCTCTGAAATACTTTAGCTACCCTACAAACGCACTAAGAATTATTTAGATAATCTTCCAAGCAAGTCATATGAATTTACGCATTTACAAAACACTCTCCATATCATTGAGTTTGGTAATGATATCTGCACCAATTGATATGAACTTCTTTGACAGCACGACAAAGATTGATTTGCTCGTATTCCTCAAGTCAGTTCTCACACCTTTAGCATCTGCTAGCCCCCCTCTGATTTTGGTAACTATGTATCTACTGGTCTTGCGCAACCAGAAGAGAAGGAACTGCAGGGAAATAAGCACTTGCAAATTAATCATCTTTGCCAGGCACTGAATTCCATTTAAAAAAAAAAAATTACAAAAAAAATTTACTGAAGCACAGAATAGGAAAATAGAGAAATATCTTTCAGCCAGGAGTATCATCAGCCAGAAGACATTTCTAATTATCTTTTTTTTACCGTGGAATTGATACCTCTAGGTGCAATTTCCACAGATCCTGAACTCTGGCTTGCTTCTACTTCCATGAACCCAAGCAGAATACTTACTAACTTCCAAGCTGCCAAAGCACACTTTGCAAGCTCCTACCGAAAAATCATTTTATTGTTAAACAAAAAAATTAAGTTAGCACAAAAATTATCAATCACTGAATTGTAAATAATCCTTCAGGAGATCTATATTATATCATCCTCTCAAACCACTAAAGAGTTCTGACTTCCAAAAGCAATCTTTGGACTAGTATCAAAATTGGGTTGTTGATTGAACTATCCATACATGAAAGCAAAATTAGGACAAAAAGGATTTTATGAAAACCAGCATTAGAGAAAACATTTTTCACATCCATTTAACACAAACTTGTCACAAGAGCGTAATTGCAAACAAAAATGTAATTTACCTATAACTACATCGTGGCCATCAACCAGGCCTGCAGAGAACAGCTCCTGAGAAACGCCATCTGCTGTGTCTGTCCAAAAGGTGAAATGAATAAGCATGAGAGCCCACAAAAACAACAAAAAGTATCAGTCATCCAATGCAATTCAGTAAAAATATATTTTAGTTCCAAAACACCCATGGAGGCAGGCTTGAATTCAAAATTATCTCCAATTAGGAGGAAAAAAGATAATTATCTTATCAGCCTCTGCACAGCAAATCACATGAGGCGATGATTTCGTTCATTGCAAACCCCCTACAGACCTTTCCTGGCCACCAGCATTTCTCCTCTATTACCTAACTACGTACTCCTACACAATTTTTAAGTTCAGTATCTTCACAACCAAAAAAAGAAACTATGTTTTGGTGTGGTTTTCACTGTTTTCTTGATGGTCTCCATTGTTCTGCGTATCTAGATAGAGATGTGCTACATAGCCTTTCTTGTTTATTACCAGTGGGGCAACAGGTTACATGAATAGTCATTATTTTGAGCTTTAGGCTTAAAATAGCTTTTAAGCACTGTGACCCAGGAAATTCAGAGCTTTGGATCAATTTTGCATGAATTGCTATACCTGAATGGGTACAGTTCCTAAGTCCCTGTGACTACTACTTGCTCATGGATAAAGACTTCAGAAGGCTTAGAGGTAAGTAGGAGGAAACAGCAGGAAGAAGCATAAATTCCAGCTAAGTCTCAACTGTAATATGGTCTCAACCCAAATATCTGCGTGGAGCGCGTGCTTTGAGGCAGTTACACAGTTGCATCATTTCCTCAAGAAAAACACAGAGCTGAAAAACAATATAGCTACGCTAGCCACAATTTCTGGAGAGCTCTGAAGATAAGAATCATAGCTGCCTTCTGGCTGCCTCAGTGACTGACTACTAGGAACAGTCCTGGTCTATTCTGTCCAAGTCAGAATTCTCAAATGGCTTATGTAACTGCTTAGAGAGTATTTAAGGAATTCTTTTGATGAGTGGCTACACCAGGATGCTATGTGCCCAATTAAGTAAGAGATCTCTTTTGTTATTACCCATTGCCAAAATCAATGAGAAATGCAGGTAGACAACAGAGAGTATATCCGTGCACAGAACCACTGCACATGAAAGAGACTATGATTTAGAGGAAAAGAGACACCTCTTCCAATCTGGATTAATTTTTAGGTGGAAGCTCTTTGAAGGTAATTCTAAATATAGTGAATACTGAGTTCTGAGATATATGAAATGCGTTCATAGTTCAAAGGGGGGCATGCTCTAGTGGCGGAGATTGTAGGGTTTTTTTGTGTGCGTATGTTTGGAGTCGATGAACTCAAAGGTCCTTTCCAACCATGAAGATTCTATAATTCTTATGCAACATATCAGCCTCCTGTGCTTTTTATCCCAGTAACACTTGGTCTTATTCAAACAAAAGTAAATTTTACGAGTTCTTATAACTCGCAGCACTGGAAAGCCAATACAGTCCTACAAACATGCAGTAGAGTTTTAAGTTTCAATGACAGAATTTCTTTCTGGTGATGATACCAAATCTAGAGATGCAACTCAACTTTCAGTGAAGTCAGCATTTGAAAAAATGGTGTGCACTTCATATTTGTTAACAGATCATCTTTTATTATAAAGGGGAAAGAAACTCAAATATTGCCACCATCACCACATACACCCTTATAGCTACTATATTCTGTTTCCTATGATGTTTTCCAAATGCGAAAGTGGAAATTATAAATCCATAAATATGGCTATGCAAGATCTTATATGCCACATAGATCATTTCAACAAGACAAGAAATTTATAAAGTATACTGGGGATCAAGTCTTCTAATATATACTATGCATTATGCAAACTTGCCACTAGAATTTACATACATGTGCTATTCTTGTTCAAGTGAAGTTCAATACAAAGCTCTACACAGTAGGAAGCATTTCAGAGAGATAGTTTGTATTATCTATAAGCAATAATCAATTTCTGAAATACCTTTTTGCGCAATAAAAGAATAATTCAATTGAAGGAGCCTTACCTCTACCTGGAGTAAACTCAAACCGTATGTCATTAAGTTCTTTCCTGGAGTTCCTGAAAAACATTCAGTGTATACATTAAAATGTAATGAACAACACAACAGAACAAAACAACTATTCAGTTCCTACACCCAAAGAATACCTATGGCATTGACAACAGCATTTTTGTAGTGTGGATTTCCTCAACTTCAAAAACACTGCTCTCCCAAAGTGCCAAGACTGGAGAGACTCCGCCACATTTTCATGGCAGTATTTTTGGGAAAACTAACAGAAAGATGTGCTTAAGCTGAAGAGCGCCTTGGGTAACCTAAAGGACCAAAATAAGGTCCTCTGATAAATATTTTCCTTTTCAAGTTCAAAAGACACTCCGCCATACCTACTCTACTAGTTCAACATAGTCTGAATCGTATGCGTTACCCCTTCTCCTCTAAGAGTAACAAAATACTGACTTGGACTTAAAGATCCCTAACTGAGATCACATACGTACAGGGATGCTCGTTTAAGAGACAAAGTATCTAGCAAACATTAAATGCTGAAAAGCAGTGTTTGATGCACAGTGTTTACACATCTCTTTTGAAATGAGTAGCTCTTTCACTGACCACCATCGCCTCCGCAGTGAGGTTCTATCTGCACGTACAATAAGCAGCAGTATGAAAGCCAAAGGTCTTCTGCCTTCCTGTTTGACACGAAGTGCTTTAACCAGTTCAGCGTATGACACAGTCATAAGGGACTTAATACTTATGTTAAAGAACTCTTTTATAGTCTCATACTGTGCTCCAAAACTCCATTCCTTGCACGTTTCCAGCTTCTGTTTTAGTTAATAATTTCTACCATCAGTAAAACATTAACCTCTTTGCAAAATAGATGTCCATCTCATTTTCGGAAACGGCAAGCCGACTGAGCACAGGGATGAACTTAATTGCTGTAGCACACACTTTTTCCAATGAATAGCTCAATCCACTTGAAAAGCTAATAGCAACAGAATGTGTTTTGCAGTCCATTATTCTTCTCCTCAGCAAGGAAACTGTATGCAAGCTCATATTTCAGTGTACCAGGCCATGAAGTCTTGCTGTGGGAAAACTAAATCCAACAGGCAGGCATATTCAGCTGTGACTTACAGCTATTATCACTTGCTAAATACTTACAAAAATATTACAGCCACACGCAGGAACGCAAAACCCAAACTGATCGGCAACCCAGACAAAAGCAAGATATCAAACCCTGAAAAATAAGTATGCCATGTGCGGTGCTTAAAATGAAAAGTATTCATTTACTGAATACACTGAATGCTTCAAAGCTGAAAAAGTTTCAGGTTCCCAAAATTCTACTCTAAATAAAAAAAAAAAAAAAACAAACTATAGGAGTTGCAGATCACTAGTACAAAGCCGCAGATAACACAGGTAGCCAGATACAACTTTAGGAGGCTCATTTCTTTCTGTTGTAGAAATCTGCAGCCACTATATGGAATATTGCAGAGTCTGTTTTTATTCAACAGAGAATTAGTATAAATCTCAGTTCTTCCCCACCCCTTGGAAAAACCTGGATGGCTTTCTGTTAAAAGAAAAAAAAACAAAACCAAACTTATGACCCATCTCTGAGTTCTCTTTTGACAATCCACTTCCTTTTGCTGAAATTTATTATATCTAATAAGCTTGTTAAAAGTGCCGCTTTCCAAAAATAGGGAAGTTGCAAAGAAATTTAGCATCCTTCTTATATAAGATATGTTTTGACTGAATGTGGAATGCAGCTCAGACTTAGATACTCATTTCCTGCACACATTTTTGAAGAAGCAAATTGAAGGAATAAAAACTTTATCTCACACCTTTGCAGAGGTAAAACAGAAAGTTTTGCTTATTAGCAGCTATACCGAATTGCTCCAGCCTGCACATCTTTTTCCACAGAGGCCAACACTAAAACCAGCTGAAAAGTAATTCTGTAGAGTTTGCACTCTTAAGAGTCACCTATCTAGAAACTAATACATTAGGCTTTCAGATTATATCATTCCACAGACCTCCCATAAGTAGAACATCCACCATACAAAAAGGCACTAAGTAATTTTGAACTCCCATGAAAATTAACCAGCTTCCTAACAGACTGATAGAGCTATGTGAAAGACCAGCTGTTCCTAATGCAGCCTCTTTCCTTGAGCAGGATGCAAATGGGGCGTATTTTACTTTGTCTCCAAATTGCAGAATGTCCCAAATAGAAAGCTAATGGGTCCAATCTGTTTATTTAAGTCAAGGTGAAAAATCAAGGAAGGTTGATATGTATTCAGCCATCCAACTCTGCTATCTGGAATTGTCACACTGAACTATTTTGAACTTAGGACACTTCTGCTTTCTCTTTAATGGTACACTACTATTCGGAAAAGCAAAACAAAGGAAGTTTGGCAAGATTAATTTGCTAGAAGCCTGTAAGTGCTTTTGCTTATGTTTCCATTACCTTCCAGACGTTTATTGATTTTCATAAATTATTTATTCCACTATATAGTCCACCAAGTAGAAGACGCACTCGAATTCTCCCCTAAAAGCTGTTCATGCTCTTCTCCAGTCTTCAGACACTTCCCTGGTTCTAGTTAGTGTCACTGTTACTGCACATTAGAGTTTGCTAGTTCCCTTGATACGCTTGGTGACAACTGTTTGGACTTGCTGATTTATTTGTAGGCAGTTTCCAAGCAGCGTTTCATTTGTTCCACTGGAGTTCTCTTTTTACTTACATCCATTACGTTCCTATCATGCAGTACCACACACAGACTTTATTTCTGCTAAATAGAAATAGGATTTGAAGAAAGGCACTTAGTATCTCTGTGATTAATAATTTTATCTTCTTCATCATTTCTTAATGGTCCCTAGTTTCTCTAATGTGTTTGTGAAAAAGTTATTTCTATTTTAAAATGCAAACTCAGACCTTTTTTCCATCTCTTATAATACCTCTTATTTGCTTCTTGCTCGGTGCCATTACAGACTAATAGACCTTGATTATCATGGATAAAAACAGCCCATCTCTTCTAAAAAGTAGTAAATTTTAAGTATGTTTGTGCATTTTAGTACACTGAAGTTTATTTATTTCCTGCAGGTTGCTTTTCATTATGCTGTCACCTCCAACAGGAGGAATTCCGCGGAACTGCACTGAATAAGGGTGACACCAAAGCACGCCATGCTAAGACATTTTGGCAGCCATCTTTCTCGCAAAGTAATTTCAGAATTTAAAACTTTATACTTTATGAAAGCATATTTTGCAAATCTCTATTATTACTTTGTTTTTATCAGGACCACCTGATGTGCACACTAAGATTGCTAGATCTGCTTTTCTAGGCAATAATGCTTCCTCAAAGAAACAGAAAAAGCACATGGGCCAACTTCATCACTTAGCCCCCCGCCTATAAACTCAGGCCATCCTGTCATTAGGATATGAAACAAAGATGCTCTGTTTTGAAGGAAGTGATTTGCAGAACAATGCTGGTATTTACAAAAATCAGGATTAGAGAATAAACAAATTATGCAGCTGTTCAGACTGACATGGTTCTACTGAAAAAATCCACAGACATGAAAGAGATTTCAGGCATTCACATTTAAAGACAAAGCCTTTCAAATAATTATCTAATGATAGCGTAATTCCTGCTATAGTCAAATTAACTATGTTCCACGCTCTTGATAAAAGATCTACATTGTTGACTTAAAATAGGAAATCATGTTTGTGCAGTGATGCAAGTGTAAATTGGAGACATTAAATGTCATTATTTCTTTTGTCCTTAAATGCAGAATGTCTATCATGTAAGTGAGATTCAAGAAAATTAGATGACTTGGAATTAAACTTAAAGTCTGAATCATGCTAGGAGAGCTTGATTATGTATCAAGCTTCAAGCTTTCATTCTTTTTTACTACTACTTTTCTTTTTTTCCACAAATTTATCCACCACTCCCTATGCAGAGTTACCTGAAACATCAGCTTCCATTTCCCCCAAGCTTCAGCATCTTCCATATAGCCCTCAGGGAGAGTCTGTATTGCTGAATGAGATGCAGAGATGCATCTTACCGTAGCTAAGTAACATTATATTCTTCCTTCCCAAAATAAAAAAAAAGAAAAAAAAAATCTCAAATAAGGCAAGCTGGAAGAAGGGTGCGTGCGTGTGTGTGTGTGTAAGAACGCACAGGTTTTATCTCTGCATCACTTGCTGAATTTTCAGACTTGAGCTACTTGATCATCATGCGTGGTTTACAAAGACCGATATACGGAGCTGAGTGTCCAAAAACACAGGTGATAACAGAATGGTAATCAACAAAACTGACTTGTACAGAGAACATGTACATCACATGGAATCTGCATAATTTATGGCTTTTGATTAGTTACAGCAGAAGCAAGATTCCCTATTTTTTTCATTCTCTTATTTGAGGTGAAATCAGAAACCATGCATTACAGGCACTGCCCCATCATCACCAGACACATCACTATGTCACGTCGACAGCAAGCACTGTCTAGTCTATACTACAGGCACGCCAGACATCCACGCTTTCAATCATTGGTAACTTCTGCTGGCATTTCACAAATACATCCTCTTTCATGAAACTATTTATTTTCTTAATCAAATGCTATTTTTTAATGCAACTGTTTAATCATCCTTTCCCATCCCTACAACCGAAAACCAATCCAAAAATCCTAGTTCTCATCATCTCCATTTTTTTCCACTTGCATACGTGATCTTAACCTACCTAAAAGTATGTTGCTCTATGCTAACGTTATCCATCTTGCATGCTAACAATTCTTTTCATTGGTATATGATTTTTCTGTATTACGGTTATCCAGCCCTAACAAGGCATAGGCATATTCTCTATTTCTATGGAGTGATGAGTGGAAGCAGCAAAAGACAGAGCTTTCCTGGAGCAACGAGTTCACTCTTATTAGCCCATTTCCTTACCACTGAACGTATTTTAACAGACTCCAGCATACAGATGCTGCAGCTCTGGTCTAGGGCACATTCTACCTTCTCTTTCACTTATTTTTCCATATTTCTGCATGATTAAAATTAAATATATATATATATATATGAAAGATAGATAGATAGTAATAGATCTATATATCTTCTATCTATATAAGATAGATATCTACATATACCTACATATATATCTACATAGATAGGAGGAGGAAGATGTATCTATATATATGGATTTTCCTTCTTTCATCCTCTTTTTACTGAGGTCGTTCAACCTCCAGTTGAACATGGAGGACATTCCCAGTCAATAAGTGAAAACATTTTAAAAAAAAAACCAACACAACAAAACAAAACCAACAAAAAAACCTAAAACCAAAAAAGCCCAAAACAAACAAAACAAAACACCACCCACCCCCAGCCCCCTCCCCCCCCAAAAAAACCCCAACAACCAAACAACATACCACCAACCCAAAAGCTACGCTTTATGGTATGGTCAACAAAATACAAGCTCTGACGAGGCAAGGGTCCTTGGTTTGCCCATGTGGGGAGGTAGTCAAGAAGCACCATTTTTAAAGAACAGGTCGCCTGGTAAAAGGGGCACCTGCACCTTCAGGGCCTGACCAGCATTGAGGAGGGCCATGGGCCAATCAACCAAATCATAAGACAGCATTCTCAGAAGACAGACACAAGACTTATTTCTTCCATCCACTTTTCAGATCATGACTTGTTGTAACTCAGCAACAGAACTGATCTACACGTTAAAAAAATGTGCATCGAGTGTGTGCTCCCTAAAATGGAAAAGTTTGTCAATGGGTAGTTTTGTCAAACCCTAACAAGTCTGGATAGTGGAAGAGACAGCAGCAGAATATGTATTCTTCTCTGGAACCAGAAATAAAGTAGTCTTCAACTGAAACTGTAAAAACGTTATAATAAATGCCACCATAACACATGCTTCACCAGCCAGCCTTTCCTCTCCCCATACTCCTACTAGCCCTACTCGCACAAGAACAGAATTTCAGGGACTAGTGACACTGGCCAAGTCTAAAAGTCAGTGTGCTTTAACAAAATACACGCACTGAAAATAAACATCACATTTATCACACCTGTACAATATTTAGGTCTCACAGATGCTCCTCCCCTCCAAAATTTGAACTACATTGAAACTACCATGGAAAAAAACCTGTAAGTTAGAATGGAAAAAAAAACCAAGACAGCATAGCTTAAGAAACAAGGGCAAGCAGTACGGTATTTGCACTGTGTCACTGCAGTTGCTGGTGTAATTAAAACCACAGAAGCATTTAAATGACCTGTTCCATTTAGACTGCAGAGAAAGCAGAAGTTCACATCAAAATGGAGTGGACTAATCAGAGTGATAGGTAGGCTGTACATCCTAGAGCTGTACTCATCCAATTTTAATTCTACATCTCTGGGGCAAGATCTGTGCGTGCACAATGCAAGAAATATAATTAAGGGAAAACCACAGAAGACTAGGGTTTGTTATTGCTTTTTGGGGTTTTTGTTGTTTTTTGTTGCTATTCAAATGCTGGAAGGACAAATGTTATTTGGCCACACCAAATGTTATTCAAATGCAAAAGGTCATTTTCCTTCTCACAGTAACTTGTCACCCATTTCTCACTTTCACGTGCTTAAGGCTTAATGCACAAGTTAAACACGGCTCTCTTTATAACCTGGCTTTTATAGCATTAGTTTATTCCGCAAGTGCTGTATTTTTCAGTCAATGCTCTGCATTACACATGGAGAAAACTGGTCACAGAAGCAACGAAAGAGATGCAGACAGCACCACTCCGTAAAAACAACTGAGAGTTTACTTTCTTGGTAGGCAATAATTTACTGGTTTTTTTTTTCCAGCAGAATTTAGTTTGTGGCAAGCTATTCATCAAGGAAAATCCTGCTTAAGAGATGCAGTACGCCTTTTTAAGTATTGTCTATTAAAAACCTTTACTGAAGATATATAGTACCTGTTTCTAATCTTGGTTTTGATTAATTAAAACTTTGTTTCAACTGTATTTACAGAAGACAGATAATATACACAAAACTGTGAAATGCAAAATGGGACTTTACTTTCAGTACTGCAATGAGGATGTGGGAGTAGAATCTTTGAAAGTGGTCCCAGTTAGAGGTTTTGCCTGGCATCTAAATCTTCTGATCTTTTACTTTTTTTGCCTTACAATTGTCTTATGCATCAACTGTGGGAATGTATCTATTCAGCTAGGGCAGGGAAAGCAAGAACCTACTCCTATCCCTACAAAAAAAAAATCAAATCACAGCTCACTTCTTCCCCACTGCCCCCTCCCCCTCTTTTTTTTTCTTCTGAAGTCATGGTACTCTGCACACAGCAGAACCAAAGCAGTAATAAGGGGATGCCTGTTTATTAAAGTAATTTTATGAATCAGAACTTTAAAGCTCCTGTTGCATCACACTAACACAACAGAAGCATTTACTGTATGTAAAGAAGCATTAGCCTTCTGAGGATTCAGCACATGTTTATGTAAATCCCTTTCTCTCCAACACTTCCATGCTCAGTTATCATTTACCAATCAATATCCAGCCCCCTCCATTACACATTACCATACTATCGAAAGAGATCATGTCTGTTCAGCATTGTGGAGAGAGATGGTTCTTCTCAACTTATTTTTAATGACTTCAGGTCAATTCTAGATTAAATGGAAGGGCATTTCTGTTAACTTCTGGTAGGAGTGAAACAGAAGTTTGAAGTCTGCCCTGCGTCCAGATTGCCACCAAGTAGAATGGGACCACAGTCCCTCTGTATTAGTAACACGTAGTCCTGAAATATACAGTTCTTTGAAGTCCATAAAAACTTTACCATTTACTTCAGTGGTTCTGAAAAAACTCCACAGGTTTACAACTTATCCACTGCCATATACATTACTGGAAGAAGGAAGAAAGAAGCTGATGATGGTTCAAGATTAAGTTTTAGGACCCAAAAGTTAAATGTACAAAACACTGTCACTACCATTTAATTTTTACATGTTCTTAGGTAAAAAGCAGATCCCTGAAATGATGCAGGGCCCACTTGTTAATCACTGTACTTCAAGAGGTAGCAGTAATACTAACGGCCAAACACAGCCAAATGATGCTTTCAAGACTGAAAAACAGCCAATGTCCCAATGAGACACTGTCATTTGGCTGTCAAGCTGTTGGAATGAAACAGCTGTTAAAGATCTACTATCTGTATGCCATCTACCATACAAAAGGCAGGCGTACCTTACAAGAAGCAGCCAAGTGAATTGTTACAGACACAATTAGATCAACTGTCCACAGCTCCAGGGCAGCCCACAGCTCCTCCAGCAGGGGACTTTACAACAGTTCAACCCATAGCTGACCAGTCCCAAGTTGCTTAAGACTTAATAGAAAATAGAACGCTTCCAATCTAGTAAAAATGGATGGGATATGATAGTAAAACTAAGAAAATGCACAAGTTGTGTTGTAGAAGAAACACAAGAAAATTAGCTGATACACCCAAGTATCAACAGGCAATTCTGCAAAACCGTGTTAATCATTATAGAAGTGACGTAGGAACATTAGGCCATCTGCTCCATCCACTGGTTTACAGCCCCAAGTCATCATTCCTTGAGAAAAATATGTTAGAACTAGAGACATTTTAGATATATCTATACCTAAACATACTTTTAAATAGGCTCTTCTCTGTTTCCGCAGCTACTGAAGCCAAATGAAAAGAATGTTATCAGCCCTTCCAACTTTTTTCCTTGTTACGTTCATTCCCAGCCAATTCAAACAGCAAACTCTGGAGTTGTTTTTTTTTACCTCAATTCTCAGTGACCCATTTCTCTGCATAGGCAGTGAAAAGCAGTATTCACTTGCATCATCTTTTTTGAGGCTCACACTTCCTACCTGCTCTCATATATCGGCAGGTGGAAAAAACTTAGACAAAGAGCTACCAGTTTTGTTGCTGCAGAAAGGGCCATATTAATCATCAGTTTTCCCTAAAATTATTCCTGAATTAGCACAGGAGTTTTTTTAGAAAACAGTGGTAAAGATTTAACTTGTGAAAAGCATCAGTATTTTTAACAAGTACTTGAAATACAATGAAGGGCACTACGCAGTTACACTGAGAATTTATTAATGTGGTAAAATCTCCATACTTGGTCAAAACCAGAAGTGATCTAAAACTGACTTGTTCCTAGAAAAAAGTGGAGTTAAGTACAGATGAAATCAATAACGTTCAAAAACAATCACACTGAAGTCATCAGTGAGAGCATTTCAATAACAGAGAGGACAATTGCCACGCACATAATCTGACCACTTTGTTAAACATTACAGCATGCTGTGGTTATAGTTGCCTTTCTTGGATATGCCAATAGTTTAAATTACCCCCTCCGAGTACGTCTGTGAAAGATCTCTGTATTTCTTGATACCAAAAATTATTGATCATTGCACAGTTTAAGGAAGTCAAACCTGTAATCTCTGTGTGACTGAAGCGATGCACCATCTGCCTGGCTGATGAGAGGTGGCAGAGTAACTAACAGATTAAACACACAAAGGCTTACTTTGTATGCTTCTGCATGCCTGGTGCACAAGAGAGATTATAACCTGTTAGTCCAGTGACAAGTTCTCCAGTACAGCGTTGTAAAATGGCCAAAATGCTTGAAGCAAAATTTCAGTTCTTTAAATCGGAAAGTGCGAAAGCCAGATCATTGCCAGGAGGCTAGGGGTACTTCAGAAGAGAGCTCTAGAAAAGTGATTTCATTTGTAAAATCAAGACAAAAGATCGGGTTTCTTTGTCCTTTTGTTTCCCCTCTTTTGTTCTGTCTTTTGTAAATAACACAATAAAAAGTCATAATGGAATAAAAAAGTACCTCTAGCGATTTTAAAATTTCAGTGTCAGCAACACCCCCAAATGCAATTGTCTGCTTCATTTACAACCACAGCTATGCAGGCTAAATGGCTAATTCCTTGCCATCTAAATATTTAGACATTCAAATCTTCTTGATACCCTAAATTTAATAAGCAGTAACAATATATTGATTCCTTGGCTCAATAATTATCAACTTTATATAGAAAAGTTTTTTTGATAAACTAATATACCAGTTCTCTATTAAGTAAGTGACGGTGTAGCAATTGCATCCAGGATTATTTTGGTCATAATTAAAATAAATTTTTAAATGTTCAATTTCTTTTCAATAAAAAATACAGCAAGGCATAAAAACATCCTTAAGTAGTGAGTACGAAATGCATAATTTACTATTTTAAAAGAGCAAGCTTTGAAAGAAATAATAGAGGTACAAAAGGAAAACAGGATTAGAATCAATAGCTTAATCAAGGGTTCCTCCTTACTGATTTCAGTCATGATTTAATCATGATTAAACAGGTTATTTAAATCAAGTCTCCATGCTGTGAAAATACAATTCAGTTCAGTAACCATGTCCCGCACCTCCCTTATTCCCAGGGCAAACCTTAGAAGTGATGGCAAAATAAAATATAATCACAGGTACATTTATTTCAAGAATTCCACAAATGGTTTTGTTTATGATGTTTGTTACTGGATCAATTCCCAGCTTATAGAGAAGTTTTGTTACTTTCCAGTTGTAAATCTACCACTCTGCTGGAAGCTTGTGGATTTCGTCATTAAATACATTGGAGAACAGAAGCCATTCTAAATAGCAAAAATTATGAGAAATAACTGCCCTTGGTGAAGTATACACATCATCCCCACTCCTTACAACAGAGATTGGAATGATAGACATTTTTTTTAAGATAACAAAAAACCGAGAACAAAGAAAAGAGAGAGAACTGAGAATTATGGGTTATGGTACTGAGCCAATTATCAGGCTCATTCTGCCTCTAGCCAGAATAGATTTTGGGGTTTGCTTGTTCACTGGAGTTTGTTTCTCCCCAAAAAAATCTAAGCCTCAAACTTAAACATTAATAACACAGGAGTAGGTCTACTAGGTACCTTCAGCCTTTCTGTAACTTTACATGTAATGAATTTTGTAAGAAAGAGGTCAAAAAAGCAGGCCTACATGAAAGCGGTAAGATCAGCACTTGAGCTTCAGCTCAGACTAGCGAGTGCTATCTCATCCTCGATCTTCTGGCACATGGAGGAAATCATATTTCACTTAAATCCTAATGACTCTCCTGCTGTAGCATGGCACAGGCAACTGTCTGCTGCTAGCTACACCTTTGACTTGTCATTCTGAATTGTATCTGTCTGTCCAGCTCCCCAGAAGACAGATTCCTCAGAAAGGATCAGAAAACACACGGTTTCCAACTGTGGTAAACCAGCTATATTAGCTGAAGAAATGTTTTTGTAGGAAACACAGACACGCACAAACTTTTATCTGTAAATAACACAACTGGAGTGCCATTACATACAATTCTGCCTTAGCGTTTTCCCTACACACTATTTTCAGTAAGATATGCAATAATATAGCAGAAGAATCCCATTTGCCAGTGCATCAAGTAAAAATTTTCCATTTACCCCTTTTGTTCTTCCCCAGCCTTAATTCATCTAGTGTGCAGGAACTGTATTAAATTAGGTCCTGGGACATTCCAAATTACCGTCAGTAAATTATCTTCCTGTCATAGGAGCTAATTTAACCATCTTAGATTGCTTCAGATAATTTGCAATTCTTACCTATTAACCATTAACAAGTCTCCTAATTTAACATGAAATGTCTCTGTTATTAATCTAAATAGTCAAACCCTCTGACAGTGACCTTCTCAAATCTGCAACTGTAACAACTTTGTGGTTGGACTGGAAATTTCGAATCAAGAGTGGTAATTCCTCCCCACCCCCTTTCCACCTTTCCCTGGTGGTATGAACAGTCCCGACCAAGCACTAAATCGCAGACAATTGCCTTAAACCCCTGTTTGCAGAGCTCCTGCGAGGGCCCACTGCCAAGACACACGGTGAGCACAGCCTCACAGGAGAAAATCTGGATTACAGGATTTCACTCCTCCCCACTCTCAAATTCCTCTTCCTCAATGAGACTGAGGATACAGAAGCATCAGTACATTTCAACAGAACGATCGCTCGGTCAGTCCGGGTCATAGTTACACGCCATGGCAACAGATCAAGCAACAACTGAGAACCAGCATTTTCAATTCATTGCAAAATTCAAGTACAGTCTCTTAATTACACTTGAGCTTTAAAATAATAATGGACTATATTAAGTATTTAATACCAGAGCCTTTCAAAAGCTTTGCGTGGAATTATCTAAAACACACTTCTGCTAATTTCACTTCTGGGGCAACATACTCCAAGACACAACAGCGGAAAAGAGAAATAAATTGGAAATTGCCACCTCCAACTGAAGAAGCAGCTCTGACAGTAGGCAATATTTTTACAAGTTAGACACACAGAGAAAACTACCAAACCAAAAAGGTAATAAATACAAGTAAAGGACAGAAAAATCAGATACTGAAGTTGGAAACCGTCCAGGCTAACAGAGTTAAATACCAGCACTTGTATAAAGAGTGCCATGGGATTCTTTAAAGATTATTTCAGAGCGCGAGTTGTGCTTCTCATCCACAACAAGGAATTTGCACTAAACAGAGTCTGGTGTTAATCTGGCATTCCCTACTCAATTACTGAATGAGTCCAACTCTGCTCTGCTTGGGAAAAATAACAGAATCTGACCATCCAGTAAAAGAATTACTGAAACACATTCATTCTTCTGCCAGAATTCCTCCTTTGGGAAGGTAATTTTTATGGGTACTATGAACCTTTTTCGGAACATACCACTAGGAAAAAAATGCAAACTATCATCTAAAATTTTATGGGTTTTGGTGTAGCATAGCCTCATTATAAAAGAGGAAAAAAACGAAGCCAGAGGAGCACTTACTTCCCCCTCTACCCTGCCCTTGCTCCTGTTGAAGGTTGCCCATCATCTTAGGCCCAAATCTCCATGCACTACTCTTCAAACCTTTTGGCCCACACTCCCAAGACTCATATTTCTACCCGTCAGGCTCTAAATGCCAAACATATTCCGGGCCGCAACAGAAGAAGTGGAAGGTGATTCTGCCCCTCTACTCCGTTCTCCTGAAACTCCACCTGGAGTACTGCATCCAGCTCTGGAGTCCTCAGCACAGGAAGGACATGGACTTGTTGGAGTGGGTCCCGAGGAGGGCCACAAAAACGATCAGAGGGATGGAGCACCTCTCCTATGAGGACAAGCTGAGACAGTTGGGCTTGTTCAGCCTGGAGAAGAGAAGACTCCAGGGAGACCTTATTGTGGCCTTTCAGTACCTAAAGGGGGCTTTATAAGAAAGATGGGGACAAACTTTTTAGCAGGGCCTGTTGCGATAGGACAAGGAGTAATGGTTTTAAACTAAAAGAGGGTGGATTTAGACTAGATGTAAGGAAGAAATTTTTTACAATGAGGGTGGTGAAACACTGGAACAGTGCCCCATCTCTGGAAACATTCAAGGTCAGGTTGGATGGGGCTCCGAGCAACCTGATCTAGTCCCTGCTTACTGCAGGGGAGGTTGGACTAGATGACCTTTAAAGGTCCCTTTCAACACAAACCATTCTATGGTTTAGTATATGGCAAGTGCCATCAGAGTTTTCTCTCCACCATCCCTTCTTGCCTCAGGACCCTGGGGAAATGCCTTCTCCCCTCAGGTGCTAGTCCAGCCAGCCTCCATCACACAGACAGGGCTCATTCCCATCTGAGATGCTCACCTTTTGCTGTCACCTTATCACATGGCCCCTCTCTGGGGACGCGAAAGGAAAGCAATGAAGAGGTGAGACCTTCCTGATCCTTCTCTTGATGTGTTTACTTCCCTTACCCTCTCATCCTCTCCATGAGTCAATTCATTCCTCTCATATTTTGCCGGTATTTACATTTTTACCCACATCAGTACTGATTTTTTTTAAACAGTAATTCTCAGCATCTAAAACCAGTGTGTTCTGAACTCATCAAACTACTGCAGTTTATATAATTTGATTGCCTCAAGTGAATTATTTTAAAAGAAAAAGTTTCCAACATTTTAGATGATATACTGAGCTTTGAGTCTTCAAGTCTGGCATCTAATGTTCACAATGTTTATCTGAATATCAAGCCATACTTTAAGAGCTATATAATAGCAGTAGATGAAGCATCACAGGAAATTGTTTCTGCCCTCATACTGTAGCTAACTTGCTCCATAATAATATGGTTCACAACTTATGGTTCATTTTAACAAATCCCATAAAAATTCTCTGATGTGCTCAAGTCTCCATCAGCTATATGAGTTAATGATCAATTTATCAAAAGACATCAACAGAATAGTTTAAAATCTGCAGTGGAAGTGCATAAATGCAGAAGCCCCTGTGAGGATATTAGCTGTTTACTACCTTACAACCCCAAAGGAATGCTGCGTGACACAAAGCAAGTCATCTACACCACTTTTATTCACTACAAATGCCAAAACTAAACTAGCAGTATTTTTACTTTCAGATGGTCAAAAAATGTTTACTCAGTAAGTTAATTACAACAAAAGAGAGCAGTTAGGGGCTCTTTCTTTCTCCATATACAGCTGCCTTAAGTGTAAGCTCATTCACCCTGCAATGCTCCCAGCCTAAGGACAGCTGCATACTGTCCTGTCCATACAGGCTGGAATGCAGAAGGTGGCTTCCTGCGTCACCCAGGACTGACCGTGAGTGACTGAGGGCCTCCAGGTTTACATTCTATGATACAGGATGTAATTTATTTTTCAGACTTTTATGAAGGAACCCCATACAACTGGCCTTCTGCTAACAAAACAGAAAAAACAGCTGAATTAGTGCAGAACAGATTACAGCACCCGTTCAAGCACTAACACTTTGATATTCTGAACACTACTGTCCTCACAAAACAGCATCTCTGTAACTCGTCACTTAGGTTACTGGGTCTGGTACAAGCTTGTCAATGCTTCACTGGAATGCCAGCCTCAAACCTACTCTGGCCTTTGTTTAAGGTAAGGTCCAAGCACCAAGACTCTCTAGGGCTGGGGAGGGAGACTCCTAATCCTATGCCCATAAAGCAGCACTATACTGTTACCATAGTCACCACTTCTCCAGAGCTGTGTTTTCTGAATTTGCTCACTGCAGCTAGACCTAGACCCAAAAAATGCAGGACGCAGGAGTCCTCTACTCTCAGGTACAACCACTCACTGCCAGACCAGGGCCGCTATTGGTGTCCCTAGAAGTACAGGCCAAAGATTTTAACAGAATATACTGACAGATACTTGACACTGACTGGAGAATGAGCTGAGGTAACTCCCCACAGGTAATCTGATTGTGGAAGAAACATAAGTATTTTCTTAGAAGTTAACAAATAATCATCATCTCCTTTCCCCAAGTAAGGTTTCTGTTAACTTAGCAAAGAACAAGACATTCAAATATAATTCTTGACAAGTATTCATCAGACTGCACAGCTCTGCCATGCTCACAGCAGCCTCAGCTGTTCCCCTCCCGGGGTCAACAGTGGAGGGGAAGCACAATGAGGGACCTTGCTAAACACAATGTCTATAGCAGCCAGCCAGTGGCTGCCTCGAATTTCTGTGAATGTTCCGTAAACAAATAACTCTTGCCTTTAAAGTCACAAATATGAAGAAACGCTTAAGTACTAACTCTGAATCTACACCACTCGGCAGAAGTATAGGGTGCTTGTAGCCCTCGTTCACAGACACGCACTTTGCAAAGTCCCAACTAAAGGAAAAGTGCTGCTCAGTATACCCTGCACTCCTATATTCCCCCCAACCGTGCACACACACACTTACCATGTGCTAGCTCTGACCCTACTCACATGCTCAGGTTTCCATCAGAAGGAAACCCAGACACACGGTGCAAAGATGCGTAACAGCCCACCTCCTACCACTGAGGCAGGACACAGCCAGAGCTCACACGGGGACGGGAGCATTCACCGCAGAGCATTCTTCCCTCCAAAGTCAGTCAGCTTAAATTAACAAAATTCGCTCTGCAAAACTATGCATTGATTTTAGTTTTTTCCAAGAGATTGCCAATAGTGTTCACACGCACCAGAGTATATCTGCTGTTCAAGACTACTTTGTTTTGTTTAAAGGAAACCTTTCTGGTTCCTAAAATTGAAATTATTGTTTCTTCCCTCTCTACCAATAACCATCTAAACCTTCATAATTGTAACACATTAATCTAGTTGCTACAGACTTGCTTTTAGTGAGGGGAAAGGAAGAGAATTTCTCACCCATCAATTAAGAGGATTCTTAACAAGAACAAAAGTTCATTGTGCAAATGAGAGTTGGGAAACTCAAGTCTCCTAGGATCAATCTTTCTTCACTTCTGGCTTAAGAGCTGCAGAAAACAAAGCATAATCCCTGACATTTCACTGTACTTGCAGGACTAAAACGTTTGCCCTGCGGATATGCCGACACTGCAAGTAACTGGGTAGAGGCTAATCACTCTATAGGTTTCATTGTAATGTAAAAATACCCAGCGCACCTCACTAGTACATCCACGTAGCGCTATGAACTGCTCTGTTTTGTAAACGGTTTCATCTACCTGTCTGGCAGCAGAGAGATGAAAAAGAATATTGATAGCATAACTGGGCAGTTATGTAAATTGGACAACTAAACCAAATCCAAATAATCTCTAAGTCTTTTCTCTCCCCACAATAAAATTTATTACTCCTCCCTTCAGTAAACAACGTTTGGCAGCCATATAATTTTTTGCAGCTGTCACTAGAGAAGCAGTTGAAGAAAATGGAAGATAAGAGATTTTGGAAGCTGGTACTCATTCTGTTAGATTTTTTTTTTTTTTTATTACTATCAGTTTTTGATGCTACTGTTTTAAAGCTACTTGTTATGCATAAATCTGCTATTTGTTTCTAACACACTGGTTGCAATTTTGTAAATATTTCTCCATTGGACTTTTTATCTTTTTGCTAGCACAAAAACCCCATAACATTTAACTTTTCCCCATAGCAATAATTAAGAGTTTACAGCCTCTGATAGATATCACGTCACTGCAGACTAGATGTAAACAAATTTTAAAGTGAGCGGCAGTAAGTTTTTTAACTAAGTTGACCATTTAAGGAAAATGGCTCTAAATATATAAAAAGTTATCAAAGCTTCTTATGAAAAAATACTTTTATCCAAGAACTAGACCACATAATTAAACAATTCAAATCTTAGTTATAAATTGATTTTAATTAAAGGTAATCTGACTCATTTTAACTATGCATGAATTTAAGTCAGACAACATATTTGTATCCATTCTCTAAAATATCTGTCACTTCTCCACAGTGGCTGATCAAACTTGCCAGTGAAAAATGTTTTGAGTAGGCAACTTGTAATACAGCTATGGTTTATTTCTGTCAGAGGCTGACTGCTGAAGTGTGAAAGAAACTCATTAAAAATCTCTCACTGTGATCCTGCATTGCAAGGAAAAAAAAAAGAAAGAAAATACTTAATGAAGGGTACACTTAGCCTGAAGACACATTCATATTCTGCTTTTCATTTTACACTATTTCAGTAAGCAATTAAAAGACAGCAATTAGTCACAGAAACACTATTCATACTGGTCATACTGGGAGATTAAAGAGGCTAACGCTTATTTTATGTTAATATTATGGAAGTAATGAGGGAGATCAAGAATAATACGGCCAACTAAAAAGGAATGCTAAAATAAACAGAAAAATCTCTTACCTTAATCTTAAAACAAGATTCACCGCACATGGAACTTCACTATATTCGTCACTAACAGCAGGCTGAGACTATTAAAGAAAAAAGCAAAAAGTCTTATAATGGATGCCAAAGGAAAAAAAAAATCCCCAAATACTTGCCATGTTAACAGTTTGAAGTTAACACAGAATATTTTACACATCTCTAACTCAAAAACCTTTTAAAAACTTTCAGTAACACAGTCTAAAATACAGCTGATACCAGTAAAACTGCCATATTTCAATTACAGAGATACAAATGATAAGGCCTGCATAAAGCACTGAGTGTAAGAGCTTTTAATCCACCTTGCATCAAAGCTCCAATAACCTATTAAATAATACGCACGCAGTGAGAACACCAAGCTACTACTCACATTATTTTTGTGTAACAGCTTTGGTTGTTAAAGAAGTCTTGCATCTACCCATCTGCAAAGAACTAGTAGCATGTCAAAGCAGGCATCACAACTCGGAGAGTGTCTTTCACGGAGAAAAATCAGGAATACAGATATCTTTCACACTATCACTCCTCCCTCACACTATAATACCCTCCCCAGCCCTCAACTAACATTTATATGAAGCCTCAAGCAAAACGTGTATCCAAAATACAGAGTACCTCGGGGTCCTCTACCCCACTATGGTTTCATACCCAACTGGGCATATTGTCACCACTGACAGAAGCCTGTTCAAAGGTTACAGTCAAGTCCTCCAAAAATAAAGACTTGCACCACAAATCGCATTTGATTTTTTCCAACAGTTTTTCACATCAAAGCTACTTTAAAAAAAAAAAAAAAGTATTACACAAGACCTGTATCTTATTATCTGTGTATTTTTAAAAGTTAATGAATAGTCGGAAAATTATTAAATCACTAAAAGGGGACTAGATTTTTTTCTGCTTCAGTAAGTTCCTTCCATTCATGTAACTACTACTATTATTTTCTTCAACAGACCTGTTATTTCAGTGTATAGAAATGTGCTGCCAACAGATGAACAGGCACACACCAACGATGACAAGCTGCACTAGTCTCAGTTCCAAGTCATCTTCTGGAGCATTTAGGAAAACAAAAATCAGCAGAAGACTTCAAGCAGAAGCTTTTTTATCCTTCATAAACTAAACAACTCATAACAAAAGAGTTACCTGTACAAACTAAGTCACAAACTGTAGAACTCTCAATTTGTAAGACATAAAGAGACTGTCTGGTGAAAGTTTTGTTGACGTGTTTTTTTTCTGTACTCAACTTACATAAGACATCTCAGATGCTGAAGTGCTATGTAAACTAGCTCTGCAACGGAAAGACTGAGGTCATCACAGGAGCTAACGGGAAGAAACCTGGCAGGAAGCTGTTAGTCTTTTAGAAGATTTCTATGACACCAATGAAAATCAGAGAATCTAAAATTGCAGGTGAAGTGGCAAGGGTCACTCACCCAAGGAACAGACATTTTTAAAAGAGCACTTTGGCTGTAAGCCAGTAATGCTATTAAGCAATTATTTATAGCAGCGATGCTTCCCACACTCTCAGCACAGGGCCATGAAACTCAATATGATATTTTATTCCTCTGAATTAATTTGATATGCCACAGTACTGAACTATTGTACTGTATATGGGATGAAGCATTTTAATTACAAGCTACATGTCGTGATACAAATCCTAAGAATGAAAAATTATTTGGAGATCTTCTGGCTACTCCAAAACAGCAATCATTACTCCGACAAAAAGATGGCAATTAGTGTGATCCAATTATGAAGATTCATTAAAAACAGACAAATTACCTATTTTAACCAATTCTCCTGGGCACAAACATAAAGTGACTTTGAATTTCCTATCCATTTTATCTAGTGTGTGCTCAAGTTAATTGTTACAGGCCCAGCCACATACAGCTCTATCCTCACAACTACTTGCCATACAAGGCTGCAGAACAACACCTCCGCCTTAATTCACATTTTTAATAACAGAAATGAAAAAGAAATCCCTTCACTCTAACACTTGGAAGAAAAAAAAAATTGATAAAGACATTTTTACCTCTGTGTTCTCCTCCTCTTTTACTCTTCGTGACTGGAAAACAAATGGCAGTGAGAGATGAGCTATGCAGTTTACACATTAAAGATCTAGAAATATTAACAATTGACATCAGACAGAATATCTTGCAGAGTGTAAATGTCTTGGCACAAACAAAACTTACCTTTTCCTGAGAAACAGCAGCTTTGCCTTCCTCACTCTTCTCATCCATTTCATCATCACTCCATTCCCAGTCCCCATCTTCTGTTTTATGGAGGTGACCACTGGAACCTGGTACTCGTCTGACCTACCAAAATAGTAAGTGTTTGACATTACACAGACATCTTTACTCTTTATTGGTGTTCTGGTTAATCAGCAATTCTTTGGGTTTTTTGTTCTATATATGCTTTCATTAGTTTCCGGGAAGAGTCACTGGCATACTGGAATAATATCTGACCTCAGGCGTCATGCTTGAGCCAATGGGAACAGCTAAGCTATACAAAATTCATGTAAGGAAACGGGCTTTGAATATATTTTACAACTGCTTAGGAACGAGCTCAAATAGATGACAATTGCTTACTATGAACTAACCCTTGAAATGAAAGGAGGCTATTCAAGGAAGCAGAAGTTACACAGACAAGGCTGTTCTTGGGACACAAGTCTTAAAAACTTTAATTGTTCTGCTAAAACGTTTTAAAATGTGTAAAGATGTCAAGGATACTTTAAAAGTAAAGTTATCCTTACTAAAAAACAAAAAAAGCAGCTGCATGCAGACTGAGAAGGTAGGCAGGCATGCACAACACCAAACTAATTGGGCAAACTCCTAGAGATCAAGCAGTCTAATGAGGCTTAATAGGAGTACGCAGCAGCTAATTCTGAAAATCAAATACTCTTCTGATGCCATCTTGCTCTTTTTCAGAGCCTGACAACATGCTTGTTTTCCCTGGATCATGTTCAGGCTATTTGAGCAAAACAAAAGAACATCGAACAATTCTTCCCACACCTTGGTGTACATTTATGAGACCCAGGAGATGGCTGGAAGCACAGCACAATAAGCAGCAGCCCCACTGGTGTTTAGATTAAAATCAGTTTCTCTAATTATTTCACATTACTGAACCAAGACACAGTTCCCACCACACAACTTCAAATGCTCGTACATTTGAGAGGTAAGCTCTCCAGCGCCCATCTGCTCCTCTCTCTTCCCTTTTGCACATACAAGACTAAACTAGAGTAAAGGGTGAACTTCCCAGAACCTCAGCACCTCTGTACCTTTTTCAGTCCTTATGATATTTCTTTCTTACATTTCTTCCCTGCACAATAGGATAAGAGTACCCTACCCAGGTTCTCTGTATTTTGTACTCATTTGAAACTGAGAAGAGGGGAAACCTATGCAGGGCACCGGGGAAATATCCTCTTCCATCACTAGAGGGACTAATTCTGCACTATTTTCACCATTTTCCATACCAGGCTCCTAATGCATAAACTGAGCAGCTCTCGCTGCCTCAAAGCTTGGTACAAGAAGCTTGTGTGTGTTTGGGAGGGAGGACCAAGCAGAAGTCAACAGAAGCAGTAGCACAGCAATTTCTTACTCAGCTGCAATCAACCCCGGCACAATCAGTGGGCTCTTACTGTCTACATCATCAGGGATTAGCACAGATACAAGGTAATCTAGCAGACAATTTTCCGGTGCTTGTGGATATAGTTTGTTATCCTTCAAGGAACAGTCCTGACACAGACTTTTGTTTAACAGCACAAGCATTTTCCCCAACAGCTACACAGGAACCTGTAAGAGGACGTCAACCACAACCAAACCCATGCTTTTCAAACAGAACAGAACAGAATAGAATGGTTTACAGACACATTCACACACTACATCATGCACTAATCAAAATCTCTTCTGCATCCATTTTCAGTTGTTCTGAAGACTTACTCTAACTAGAATGATTTTAATGGAGCTTAATGATGCTGGCAGAGAGTTATGGGAGAAAGCTCTACTGATGAAGATGGAGTGCATTTCAAGTTTTTAAACAGATTGCCTTTTAATAAGCAATAAACAAATGGCTTAAGGAAATGAAAATAAGTTACTGCAAAATAAAACACCGTGTTAAATTAAACAGTTTTCTTGAAAGGTGTCTGAAGGCAGAAAAACAAAAGTTTAGACTTGTATTCTGCTTCAATCAGACTGATTACCACGAGCACACATATTCACAGGAAAGAAATCATAATTTCAGCTATAGGAAAGTAGCCAACCTATTCAACCTGCAAAAAATGTGAAGTTGTTGCCTATGACATTATTTTATTGGTGGGTGTGCTTAACACTTGCATTACTTAGCAAATTAATTTGCGTGACTTTTGATTAACAGTAGCTTTGCTCAGGCTCAGTTCTCGTTAACGCCACAAAGACTCAGTCACGTAGGGAGGGCATGTACCCTAGATGCGGGACAGAGCAAGAGCCGGGCATCACGTCCGGCTTTTCATTCATCATAAACCTGTACAACATCAGACATAGAATGGAAATACATTAGCTTAAATTTCTGTTGTAATAGAAAGCTATCGTAACAGACTCGATACTAGTATAGCGCTGCTTCTCTTCAGATTTTTCTAGTGTCTTTTCCAGAGCACGTTCATTAAAATTCATACTGGTAGTAATACATGTGAAGTATTTCAGAACACTGCTAGCATTTTACCATATTCAGCTCACATTAATAAAAAGCAAAAACACATCAGAAGTAGTAAAGGAATAAAACCTATACTGTACAGCTAAAGCCTTTTAGGCTTTGAGTTTGGCACAGCCAGAGAACCAGTTTAAAGGGCTAAGATAAAACAACTGAGACAATCTACTAGCTTGCTACCGTGGGAAGAGACAATCCCGAGATGTCCAGCATGGCTGCACCATGACCTAGCTGGTTATACAGTGAGCAGATTCAACCCACCAGCCTGGGAGAAAAACTAGTCTTTTTTTTCTTTTCTGAATAAGTTTTTTTGTAAGATTCGTGAGTTAAAACAGTCCACCTTGAGGTCAGATAGCAAAGACTGTAAGCAAACAGGCAGAAACAAGAAGGGCAGTGAAAGTGAAGTTGGATTATCTTGTTTTGGCAGCAGCAATCCCTCAGGATCCTCAGAATCACACACTCTAAGATGCTTACAACGCAGCATCATGACTGGAGTGCACAATCTGCCACACCAAGTCTCCTCAAGCTTTCATTTGTGCTCCTACAGCTGTGCAGACAAGACAATTGAAAAATTAACATGGAACACAGTTAGCTTGCAGCCAAATCAGCTTTTTAATTTAGCTGATCATGAGCTAGCACAAGTGCTAGAGCCTGCATAAGAGGAGAAGCTGGAACATCATTTTCAGTAGCAGCCCCAATCATCCATAGTAAGAAAGCACTGTAAACTCCCCAAAAGTGATAGACATAAATATGAGCAGGGAGCAAATATATCCAGACACAGCATACATAATAATACATTAAATAATGTCAAAAGTCCTAAGACCTTTTGATAACCACAGGATAAAATCAAAGCAATTTTGTCCGCTAAAGAAACAGATTCTTCTTGAACACTTGTCTTTGGTCACCAAACACCTGTCTTTTGCACCACCCAAAGTCCTAGTTTGCTAGGATACAATCTATCTTCTGCTCTAACTTCCCCCCCCCCCCCCCGGCCCCACCTCACAAAACCCTGCAGAATTTAATATAAAGGTATGCCAAGTCTCTACGCTAAAATCTTCTGAAGACTTACACTTAATCACAATCGAGTCTTTCCGACCTTTTGGATTACTCTTGAAGTGTTCGCCGCAGTGTGGTAAAGCTCTATATCCCTTTTGTCCTTACAGGCCTAAACAACCTTCAACACAGGAAAAACACAGGAAAAACCTTTTCCAGCAAGTACACTAAGGGTTATTATAACAGGCCTGTGTGGAGAGGAAAAGAAAAAAGGAAAAAAAGGAACAAAGATAAGCAATCACTGAGTGGCACCGGAGCCAGAATTGCTCTGTCAGAAATGCATCTTTGTCAGGGTAGAAACAAAGAGAGCGTTTCTCTAGATGATATTCTCATATACCTTACTGTTTTGTTTCCTTTCCATTTACAAGGGCAGGTGTGCAATACACAGAACTGTTTTGCTGAAGAATAGTTATATGCATACATGTACTGAAATGTAGCCTGTTAGGCACTTACATTGCACAATAAAAGAAGAATCTATGCCTCAGGTGTCAAGCATTTGTAGCAAAAAAACATTACGGTATGCCCGTCGGGGGAGAGGCAGGGAAATGATTATCCCATTTTCTCCCATCAAACCATAGTACCCTATGGCAAAGCTTACAAATTCTTTCCTTTGGTGGTGGGCAGCTTAAGCTGCTCTTTGAAATGCTGCAGCTTGTAGAAGTTCACGAAAACGCTGCAATGGGCCAACACAAAAATCACTACATAGAAATGATGAGGAGAGTTCATGGGGACATAACGCTCAGCTGTTACCTAAAAAATAAACTAGATGTCTACTGACAGAAGGTTACAGAAGGCTGTGTTCACCACTGTACAGACTATTCATTTATGCTTTGCCAATAATCTCAGCCTCACTGGGTCACTGCAGGAACCCATGGAAAAGCTGATAGAAACAGCAGCAGATCTGAAAAGATCACACAGACAGACATCAATAACATCATCAAAGTATTTTCAAACAGCCACGCTATTCCTATCCAAATTCACAGAGACAATGCAACATGATGAATGCCTCAGAGAGCATCTAAAGTCCCAGCTCTGCTCAACAAAAGTGTTTTTCGAAATGTATGTTGAAGATACACTTTCCAAATATGGACATTAAGAGTTTTTCTAGCCTCAAAATAAAGTGCTAAAGGAAACTAACGTGAATGAACAACGCCAAGCGTATGCAAGGCAGACCATTCATCTCAACGTGTAGTATTACTCTGTGAGGGAAAAGAATTACCTGAAGACAAGAAGGAAGGAAGTTCAAACCATGCTTATCTCAGAAACTTGAAGACATAACTCAGGAATGACTACTGCATAGCTCTCAAAGGATGCCATACCGTGTTCAAGAAACAAAGCAAGCCCAGACTTCGTGCCCTGTTTATCAACGTCTGATGAGATTCAATGACACTTTACCCTTGAGAGAACACATAAACCTCTCTCTTCTTCTGATTTTATTTCACAATCAAGTATAGCATTTCCCTCATATGCGCTGTCCTTCAAAGAATGCACTATATCCTTCCTGATTCATGCTATCTCAAACTCCTGTTGTTTATGTATAGACAGTTAAAGTGTCTTCTTTCTATGTTCCCCTTTTCTTTCTGTGGAGGGATTTTTTAGGACTGTAAACATTATTTGGCAATTACATCCATGGTTTGCATCATAATGACATATTGATTGCAAATTCATGATTCAACCTGCTGGAGAGAAGACATCTCTGCAGACCTCCATATGCAAGCCTAAATTTCTCAGTGGACTTCAGTCCAACTTGTCAATCCCTCTTTTGTCAGTGTTGAAGTTGGCAGGAAAGTTCAGCAACACGAGAACAGATGCCCATTCTCAAATGACATTAGCACTTGGTGCTATAGCTAGTTTTAATTCCATGTTCTTGTTCAGATCCAGTTTGCTTCAGATGATTGATTTGTTCCAACCAAATTAGTTTCCTTACAAGCTAGTGTAAGAAGGGTTGTCAAAAATTAATATCTGAAGTGCTGGATGAACAGGGAAGAAAAGCCAAATGGAAGGTAGGAACAACAGTCTTAACACTGTTCCTAGCAAGAATATACAACAGGGATTGTATTTGGAATATTGCAAATATTTGTAATTTCACTACTGGTTATCATTTGAGATACAACTAGAAGACTGGTATCGAAGGCAGCATGCTTGCATTTCACCCCAATGATTACAGCATTACAGCAGCTGAAAATACTCTACATATTTCTCCTGATGCCCTGCCACAGGCCTCCCATTTTACAGAAGGAAATAAAGAAGTGGACAAATGAAGTGATTCATCCAAGGCCACAAGGCAAATCCAAAACAGAGCGTGGAAGTGAAAGAAACTTCTTGTATCTCTACAAAAATAAGGAGGAATTTCTTTTACATTGCACGCAGTAGCTATACAAATGCCATTTCTCCATCAGCTCTAGTCAAAATACATAGCACTGATAGTTCTTTATGCTAGGATTGTATCTCTCTCAGTAAATATTTCAGAGGGAAAGGGAAACAAGTTAAAACACGCTCAATTCTAATTTGGGTTTTATTGTTTTAAAAACCTAAATGCTCCTTCCAAAATAGGACCTAAACTGAATCATAACTCCAGCTAATAAAGAAAACAATGAAAGCCTTCAGCCTTACAAAGACAAATTAGCACATAATCGAAAACATATTTCACATAAATCAGAAGAGCACACAGGGAATAAAAAAATATTTTGAATGACTGGCATTTAAACTGCACCCAACACAAAAGCAGCTCAGAACATTGTAATCTACAACCAAAAGCAGTCTGTAGGAGGAAAAACTTAACAAGCCACTGACAACATTACCACAGCTGTGGAAGAAAGATATTATGAATATCAGCTGCAACAGAGAATGCTCGGACAGTTTAGTGAGTGAAAACAACATGACTACCACCAAAATATTAAGCATCGTATTATTATTATTGTTGTATATGTTGTTGCTGGTTAAAGCTTGTTCCAGTATACAGCAGAGTCACAAAGATTTAAGAATAAATTAAACTGCTGACAGAACTACTTGTCCTCACCCTTTTGAAGTATGATACAGGTAAGTTAACATTCCCAGCCAAAAAGAGCATGCACCAGCTTTCCAGGAGAATGTCTGCTTAACCAGATGAAGAGGGCAACTGTAAATCTCATCCACTGAAGTTTAGCCCAAACCAGCCTGACAGAGAGAGAACTCCAGCATCAGAATGCACAAGCTGCCCACATTTCCCAAAGCTTGATGAAAAGCAGGCTACAGCATAAGGAAGCAAAACATAAATTGTTGTCTTCTAGGCACTGATGTGCTTGTTATACGTAGATGTTAGAGACTGGGGAAAGAAGAATCTATTATTCATCACTGATTCTTTTGCTTCTGCAATCTCTTTACAAGTTTATTTTTGTAGGGTGACAAGGAAGGGAATGAACATTTTCAGGATGTTAAGATCTTTCTACTTCCTTATTCACAACTACTGAAAACAGCAAAGAACTGGGCCCGCTTACAGATTTAGTATTTTATTTCACTGTCTAATTTTTAAAAAACCATTAAAAGGATACATTGTGGAATAACAATGCATACACATATAAAACATTACTGCAATTCATACATGGTACAGCACATGATCTAAACCACATTAAAAATCCATTCTTTCGGTAAGAGTAGTATTACGCATCCGTTGTCTTTTTCCTCATTCTGCAGGAAGATGACTGAACTGGTCATCTTGATTTTTCCCCCCATCTCAATTATTTAAGCTATTTCTATTAAAGACTCTGGCAACTTAATATTTGGGAGGGAGTCCTGGATAGATGTAAAACATTTTAAACTCTGCTCCACATAAGAGTATGGCGACTTGAAAGTATGGTAAATACGATGCATTTGTGGCATTAATAAGCATTAAACATTTCAGTAACATGGAAGGTGCCTTGCTGCCCTCCTTATATAGGTTACTTAGAGCCCAAACGTAATTTGTTCCTGAATTCCTAGGGAGAGGCAAGTGTGTAGACCCCACCTGCTTAAAACACATCTGCAAAAGTCTTTGTGGAACCCTGACACTGCTACCTATTCATTTCTAACTAGAGAACAGGCAGTGCTGGTCTCCATTTTTTGCACTTGCATATCTACAGAAGGCAATCCATATTTTTCTACATCTTTTTTCCTTTTTTTTTTTAAAACAAACAAACAAAAAAAACAAACCACACATCCTTCTGGAAATACTGCAGTCCAACAAATCAAGTAGCTTAGCTTTTTCTGCAGATAAAATCGTCTTTTATTTTACCCCTGATGCCCTTCAGCTACATCTGCTAGTACAGTACTCAAGATATGCACAATCCCAGGTGCCCCAGACAGCAGGAATGACAAGGTGGTTATTTAAACACCTTGTCTTTTTCATTTTCTGCAGTCTGTCCTAGTAAGAGCCCAGATTTGACTTTCAGGCAGAAAGGAGAAAGACCACTCAACAGATGCTGTATGTCTTCACCTTTCCCTGAGACTGTGGTAACGGTTCTTATAGAGAAAGGACTCCCCCATTACACAGATCCCAGAAATGCCGAATTACTCTTTAAAGTGCCAATATTACTTGGTAATTGATAAGGCTAGGTTTTTTGCATCCCCAACCCTGCACACCCTGCCCCGTGGTTTTTTTGTGTGTGTGTGTGGTTTTTTTGTTTGGTTGGTTTTTGTTTGGTTTTGTTGTTGTTGTTTTTAAATCAGAAGTCCCAAGAGCTTCATGTGTCACATAACTTCATGGGAAGTATTTACAATGCCAGTTTCCACACCAGTTCCACGCCAGTTATTTTACAGGAAGAACAATGATGAGAAACAGGACACTACTGAACACAGTTTTGGTCTTAGCACATTTTGTTCTGTGTATTTTTCTCTCAAAAAAAAAACCCAAACAACACAGACCAGCTCCTTCCATACACATCTTAAGCCTGTAGAGCAATCGGATTTTATAATTTTTACCTTTAGCCCTCTTGCAAACCTTTCCTGAATGTCTCCTAAAACACAAAAGCAAATTTCAATCTAGAAACCTATGCATTTATTTGCATTTCAATGCAATGAAGGAAATTAGCATATCATCACATTTATCCAATCATGGCACAAGCATTTTGCTCAAAACAGTTACACATTTAATCACAGCTTAGCACTTGTCGTAAAAGGCAGACCATGGAGAAGTCACTTGCTGCAATATATTTCCATGCAAGAGAACATCATCTTTTTGCATAAGAACACCTACACTGTAATCACATTTTTGGAAAAAAAACAAACAACAAACCAAAACCAAACAAAAACAAAACCTGTGGTCCATGACAGAGCATGAATGCCCACATGTACACATCACCCTTTGTTCAAGAGTTGAGGCATTTCCTCAAGAGTCCCCATCCAGTCCAGTCTCAGCTCATGTGAAAATCCCAATCCCTTCACTCTTCTTAAATTCCCCTGACTTCATTATAATGTAAAGTCTCTTTTTTATTCCAAGGCAACCACAAAAATTCTGCAAACCTGAATGTGCTTTATGCAACTGGGAACCTTATTTTTTCTCACCCTGACTTATGCAGACTATAATTATTAATGGGACATACCACTACCTTTCTATAATAACACCCTGGCATTTCTGTTTTGCAGGGCTCAAAATGTGTTATGACATCACAGTAATTTGGTGTTAGCATCCCCTCCTCTTGAGCCTCTCTGCATACTGCAAATATAATAGGGAAAAAACCTTCCTCTTAGTCTATCTTTGTTTATCTCCTTCTTAGAAAAGAAGACAGACCAAACTTCTAAGTGTTTCGTGTTCACATGCAGGAACAGGGCAGGGGGATGGCTTTTTTTTGGTTGGTTGGTTGGTGTTGGGTGGTTTGGTTTTTTTAAGTGCAGGCAGGCCTAAGACACTGCTTTGAGAGCAAGAATTTAATTTGGCACCGAAACTAATTCTTGGATAACTACAGCTGGCCTTTCAGGAGCAGACACTAATCTTAAACTCTCAACTCAGTATAAAAATTGAGATGTGCAAGCCATCACTAAGGACAATATAAGACCCTTCCCTTTACAAGAACTGTGGAGGTTTGTTGCATTACACCTTTCGTGGTATGAAGAGGTCCAAGTTTTCTACTTCACTGCCCACAACCACACGCCACAGAAACTTTCCTGGGGGAAAAAATTCACATATGCAGAAAAGCACAGGTAAGGCTGGTCCTGAACCTTGAAAGTTTACAAAAGTTACCATTCATACTCCACGTCAAATTAATTGTTATTGCTTCTCTACATTGTAAAACCATGCTTAGGTTTTGTCCAAATTGATGATTAGATTTTGTCCAAACTGCTGACTGAAAGGACACAAATGATTTAAAGCTTTGCAGTTCCTGAAAAATATCTTTAGACATTTCTGGTATGTATATTCCCTACGTAAAACAGAACTTTTTGACCAAAGAACACATGGACGCTCCTAGGAAGGAAACATGTTATCTGAAGTACACATCTCCCATGGCCTAACGTCCCAGTCTGAAGGGTCTGAATTTCAGTATTCCAAGGCGACCTTACTGTGGGAGGACATGAGGTGTCATTAGCACTTCAGGTGGTATGTCCTGAGTCAGTAAAAGCAAGAGCAGAGGATATTCTTGCATATGTATCTGTTATCTCACTAGAAAGATAAAGGAACAGCAAATCCTTCAACTACAAGCCAATTTCAACTGAATTCTTCAACTCCAAGTCAAATGCAAATGGTGTCTGCAAAACATGGCAACACTGAGAGAAATAGTTATCCCATTTAAAATTTTGTGTTAGAATAACGGCCAAAAATATTTCATTTACTTTGGGGTCAAGCTTTCATAAATCATGTTTTATCTCACAATCATTTTCTTCAAGAAGTTAAACTGAACCTCTGTTGGAATTAAAATATATATTCATAGCTATATTCTATCATCCAGCCTGTTTACTTGCTTAAAATGACCAGAGGGAAAACGAAAGAAGACAAATACAGCTTCATGCAAAGCTTTCATTACTCAGTAGTAGAAGACTTACTATAAGATGCCAGCAATATGATCACATTAAAGAATACTTAGGAAAATAGTCAACTATTAGAGAATTCAAAGAAGAATTTACTATAATTTTCACCTGCTTTCAAGCTCAAAGGCTTGAAAATACCACTGCAAGGTGAAATTCTGATTTCTTCCCCTTTTCTATTTTCTACAAGGTTTCCATTTATTTATGCACATAAGAGAAATAACTGTAATATACATTCTGCATTCCACACAGATTTTGGAGAGACCTAAGCTTATTCAAGACATTAAGAAAAATATTAAGGCAATCAAAATGAAAATTTGCATTTGTAAATGCAAATTTGCAATTTTTATAAAAAAATCAAATTTTACAGAACCCCAGTGTTTTTATTTTAGTTAAATCTCAAGCAGCAGCATGCATTCAACCAGGCTATAGCACTTGAAATCACAGACCCAGAGCCCTCCTGAGCAGTTCTGTCCCAGCCTGCCTGACTTTACAGCTCAGGAAGGACTGAACCCTGCTCGTCGCACTGTGTCTTAGATGCGGCTGCCCTCTGCTGTCTAGGACTCCCACCCAGCACACACGGGATGCACATACCTTTGTCACCCCGATGACTTTTTCCCCTTTCACTTCATACACTGTCACTTTACCTGCAGATGCACGGTTTGAATAATCTTCTCGTGGAGCTGCTTTTCGGTGCTAAACGGAAACTGGACTCTGCATACAAGATATTACTATTCCAGTCCATCTTTCTGCTCTGCTAGCCTTAAACTGCTTGTTCTGCTTAAAACCTTGAAGTTTTCAGCTCCAGCTGTAATTTAAACTTCTTGAGCCAAGAGCACTTTCAGCTAAATTAAGTCCCCCATGATACCAGTGGGTAGCACAATCTCAAAGTTGTCCTCCTTCAGCTGTATTTCCCTTGCAGTTCTCCACAGGAATGTCAAGAATATCACTACTGGTGATATTCTTGCATAATTATTCAAGCATGGGGGCGGGGGGCGAGTATCAAAACAAATGGCATGCAATTTTTTTATGTTGTACTTCTAAAAGCTTGACAAGGTCTAACCAGGAAAAAGTATTTACTTTTTACTTTCTTCAGATTCTTGGGTCTGGACTCCTTTTTTTTCTGCCCTTCAATTTATTTTTTTTTAGAACTAGGAAGGCTAAAGATTTCACTTCTCCATACAAAAGCAAAATTCTCACATAGCTATTTCATTTACAGAACCCTCTTTGTAATTCACCTCCCCGCATGACCTTCCTGACAAACTTCCCAAAAATGTACAAAATCACAAGTAACATATGTTTTCACTTTCTCCCAGAACTCATCGTTACTTTTATGAACAAGGACAGGCAGAAAGGCTTCTTCTACCGCCTTGCTCAAGACAGCACAGTGGGAAACCTCGTGACACTAAGTTGACCCTAGCATGCCAGTGGTGGCTGCCTGACTTGACGAAATACTGATTTGGCCTATAGACTGGGAACAGATGTAATAACAACTAATTCAGTTGAGTCACCTTCCACTTAGGACATCAGTTCAAATCCAAGAGAAGCAATCTGGTTTTGGACGTTATGCAAGTGAAGTGTTTGAGCTTTCACTTCTCAGAAGGCAAACAGGTAAAACCAGGACCTTCCTGCACATTCTCAGCAAGAAACAGAAGACTACATCATTAAAAACACAGGTCAACAAAATAGGATCATCTTCTGGTTAGTTACAAGACTTACTTGCTGATCAAAAGATCTACCACCAGCATCATGCACACCTGGACTTCCTTTATCCTGTCTTGAGTCTTTAACCAGGACTTCTTCAATAGCACCTTTAAGAATACAGTACACTTGCATTTCACAGTAATGAAACCCTCCTCCAGTACTGAAAGTCTCAACAGCTAGATGAATGCCAAATATTTAAAGCCACTGGTCTAATCAGAAAAGTTGTCTCATTAGACACCCACCTCATGTTAGTCCATGTTCTAGACATTTTTGGACAAGTCAACAGGTCATGAACACCACGTTAACTAATGAGCAGATCAATGCTATTACAAAAGAGACATTGACTCATTCAACACATGAATAAATTGAACCATGATAGCCCATGAACTGTAAGACACTATCCAACATGGGAAAGCATTACTTTTTAATGATTAAGATGAACCATGTGTGAGGTTTAAACCCTGCCAAATCAAGTAATACAAATTATTGTAGAGATGCTTATGGCCATATGAAGTACAAAAGACACTCAACTGAGTCAGCTATTCCATAGTTTGTTTTAAAGCTCGTCTTTTCTGTACTAGATGAGCTCCATTTGAGAGCACAAAGTCCAACCTCACAAGCTTTATACAGATGATAAAAGCACTGTATGCCAGAAAGGATGGGCAAACCCATATAATGCATGAAGTTCCTTGTATCTTATGGCACAACTGCATTTAGGTATACCTGGCAAAAATACTGACAGCAACCTTTTCCCTTTGTCTGAAATGTTAAAACAAAGCTGATGCAACTGCACGTCTGCCCCTGAAAACACTTTCCACTTCTATTATCCATTAACACTGGCACTACTTGCTGATTACATCAATTTTTGTCAAATTTATGTTTTATGGAAAAAGTGTTTCATCAATTTTTACTTCCAACAACTTCTTGAAAAGAAACAAAAAAAATCCAACATGGTCTGCATGCCAATTTCTCTATTTTTCCTAGTAACAGCCGACAATGTAAAAACAGTTGCACTATCTTTTTCATTTGTAGCAGTGTTCCGGGTAAACTGAACAATTAATCCTCTGCGATGGAGGGGCCTTCCCGACACACACTCTTGCTAAATACATATAGTTCAGCCTGTTTTCCAGAAAAAAGTGTTCCAGTATAGCACCTGTCCCTTCTCTTTATACATCAGCATTAATGAAATAAGCATTTCTTAAAGTGTAAAGAATCAGAGCAATGAATATACATTTTTGTTAATAACCTGAGCTCAAACTAATGTTGCTCTCTGCTTTTCAAAAGGTCTGGAGTCCATCACTGATGAGGTGTATCTATCAGATTAAATGCCTTACTGAAAGAAGGACACGTTGCATACGTGTGTCTTGCTGAGGTGCAATCATGCTGTTACAGCTGTCCAAGAAATCTAGGATCTAATGACATTTTCCTCATTAAACTCAGGGGAATGTTAATTTCTTCTATAGGGTAACATGATCATTTCCCTAAATTAGCTGTACCGCATAGCTAGAATTCCAGCCCATCAGGCAGGGTATATCTACTGAAGTTTTAATAAAAACCTCTTTAAGCTGTCACAGGTTTTTCCCAGTAACTTACAACTCTGAGCTCCAAAGAGCTTCTATTAACATCGCAGAGCAATACCACCTTCCCAGAAACAGAATTCAAGCCCAATTATTTCTCAGATTTTTATTTTTTTTTTACTAGCAGCACTTCAGACAGCAATAAAATGAAATGCAGATACATGTTTTTCCCTGTTCACTTTGTAAAAGTGGCAGTCATGCAGGAGATTTTCAAAATTAAAGAAACAGGATTATAAACCACAAAATTGACACAGGGCCTTTGGGCACACAGAGTACTTAACGGTTATAATTAATTTTTTAGTGTGACAACATTTCAAAACTGACTGTGGAACTGGAAGCTGTTTCCAATTTCCTCTATTCCAATATTGCAATTCTCATCACAAATGAAAGGACTTAGCATTCCGTTCAAAATTAAAACTACTTCAACATGTGTTAATAAGCAGTGTTTCTAAACTCTCGCTAAGCTGTTGTATAACCGGGGCGTACACAGCCCTGATCCAAGCAGGACAGGGCAGGCTGCTCTACCGTCACGCCACCTCTCAAGGCAGAGGCTGCAATCAGGGCTCCCACATTTCTACCAACGACACAAGTGCAGCCTCAGAGCATGTCCCCGCTTACCAGACCTCACCCAGCTCGGATCATTCACCACAGCCTTTTTTCCAGTTCGCTTTGACACCAGCAATGCTCTCATAAGTGAGTAGTCACATTAACGAAACCCAGAATCACGAGGAAGACGCTGCGTGGTGTAACACTCACTTCTGTGGATCAGTACCGGTATGGACTTAAGCACGTTCTGCACAGGAAGAGGCAAGACATGTTCTTCCTGGGCAAGTCAATTCCAGGAGTGTTTCAGTATTAGCCCTAAGGGCCAGGAAGGAGGGCATCATTTCAAAATTAGCAGAATTGAAAACAAATAAAGAAACACTGAGACAGGTGGAATATATGTACAAAGATGTAGTTTACAGCTCTGATGTTAAACAGTATTTTAAACATACAATGGAGGTGGTGTTTAATTATCAAATTGGGTTTTAAAACAGGACACACCTTTACAGCATCAAATGTTTTCCTCACACATACAAGACCACACGTACCTGCTCTCAGGATTTCACAAACAGACCTGGACTGATATTTAGTCAAAACATTTGCCAAGTATAAGCTGTAAAGGCAGAAGCAAAACATGAGAGCACTATGTCAAGAGAAAAGAATTTGAAGTTAAACTAAACTAAGACTGGAGTTATGGGCAACAAGGCAAAGTAATTACACATGTGGCAATGCAAGAAGAATTAAATTAGTGCAAGACAGATCTGACATCTGTGCTAGCAGCGGTGCTACAGGTCATTAGTTACGGGCATTTCACACCAAGTGCTACAGAAGATAACTTAAGCAGTGAGGAAACCAGCTCCTTCCCATCTCTTCCCTGGTGATATTCTCTTTTCCATTACAGGAGTTACATCTTCCAAGTGTGACCTCTTAGACATTTTACATGTTAATGTTTGAGCAACCAAACTCTACTTACACAGGCTTTTTTAAATAAAACCCCCCAGTTTTAATATTAAAATACATTTATATTTTATGGTATCTTAAAACAGCAGCTACATGCAAAGTTGTAACAAGTTAATTACTTTTTAAATCCCATATGAATTTTAATATTGTGTCCTTTCAAAATATAAATAATTTAGCGTTTTCACTAGCTAAAACCTCAATATTTTATCCATCTATGCTGTAATTAAAAGATCTATTAATCTGTCTCTAGCACTGTACAGCTTTGATTTCATGAGAATCACTCCCCTTCCAAATCAGAAAGAATTGTCCAAAAAGTCACTCAGGAAATTATTTCTGGTGGTGTCTGGGAGGCTACCCTGCATTCATTGTGTAAATCCAGATGCTAAGTTATTTAAAGAACTAAGTATACACACATATATGTATGACTTAATATGCAGTCTCCAAAGTTGACCTGAGGACACAACTGGGAGACAAATCTCATGAGGCACTTGCTCTATCAGAAACCTAGCTGGTACTAGAACATATTTAAATTACTCCTGTATGGCCCAAGATTTAATATGAAAAGCAAACGCCTACGATTTCCCCCCCCCCCATCCCGGTTAGAGAATTTTTAGTGTGGGCATTGCTGCCACCAGATGGCCAAACAGCTGAACTACTCCTACCCTTTCTCCACACCTTGCAGATTCTAACCTGCTCAGCAGCCAGCCCTTCCACAAGCCCTCTCATTCCAGCTTTCTACTCCAGCCTCTCACAAAGCCCCATCATTGCCACTAATCTCCCAAATTACTTCCACCTAAAAGAAGATCAGAAGGAACTTAAGGCATTCAGATCTTGCTGACGCTCTCTTCCAAGCATAAGCCACCAGCTGTAAGAACACTGCAGTGTTGTGGAATTATTCCAAACTGATATTCACAAAGATAACACAAAATTGTACAAGTGCCAGTCCAGGTAACTGAAGCCTAACTGATGTGCCAACAAAGGCCAAAACTGTTCCTTTCTTAATGCATCCTCCTCAAAACATCCTGCCAGAAAGCCTGCTTTTAGAAAGTTGGACTCAGCACACTGCCCTGTCACCTGCTGAGGCTCAGCAATCTCTGAGCAGGTTCCTCATACTGATTAGACATGGTGAGCTAAGTCACCACAGAAAAGGATTTCCATGATTTCTCACACACAACAAGCAGAAGTCTACATTGGTTCCTGTTTATTAGCTCTTATGAACAGCGGCTTACTTCATACTTCAGTATTGAAATACTTACCTGTTAAGAATATTTTTTTTTCAGTTCTGCTGCACATCACCTGGTAAGTTCATTTACAAAAGTGCCACAGGCATCACAGAAATACCAGCATATGCCATAGCTGTGGGTTTAACTTCATCACCAATGGGATAAGTCTCCACTGGTCTGAATAACTCAGCAGCACTCTTGCAGAGTTTGGACCCAACTTCCATTCCTTTGGGCATCACGTTTGAAATAATCGAAAGAACCAGGCAGTCCTCAATAAATACTATTTATAGTATCTCCACTCTTTCTCTAGGTGATCAATGAAGATATGAATTCTGCAGTTTATGAACCCATATGCTTGCAGATCTCTCTTAATTTACACAACCATTTCACCTGTAGCTTTCTAGAAGGGAGTGGGGAAAAAAAAAATCATATCATATATGATGACAAATACCAGGTATTATTTTGGCAAGGCCAGAAAGGAAGACAAAATGCCCCAGGGCTTCCTGGAGAAAGCTAGGATGCAGAAACCATTCATTCAACAGTCACCATCTTTGAAGGACTGCATAAGAGAATGGCTCGGTCAGTCAGCGCTGAAATGTAAGGCAACTGAGCGGTCCATGCTTTCTCTTGCACACTAGTCAAGAAAAAGATGTGAATACACTCACCTTTTTTGCTCTTTGTGCTATATTAGGCGTTCTAGTGAGAAGTTTTTCAATCAGGTATTCTCTATTCTGCAAAACCAACATTTCTTAAGTTAAAAATCAATACAAGGGAAGCAGAAATTTCATGTAGATTTTAAGGCAGAGCAAAATTTACTTGTAGGGTTAAACGTTTTACCTTGGCTTTCTGGAAAAATTTGCATTTTAAAAGTTCTGCTGCTGTGGGCCTGAAAGATCAATAATAAATTAGAACAGAAAACAAAGACCCCTCTCAGTGAATACAGTACAAGACGTTAGTTAAATGGTACGTCTCTAATACCTTTGAATTAGTACTGTATGAATGGGGAATGAATGATAATAGCTACTGCATTAATTCACACATACTCACTTACCACACACGAAAAAATTAAGCCTCCCTATGGCAAAAATAACCAAAAAAAAAAATAAAAAAATCAGTCTCTAGGTTGCCAATTTTCCCCCTTTCTTTCCACACAAATGCATTTTACCCTTCAAACAAACAAATAAAAAAAGAACTCAGGTATCATGTTCTTCCCCAAGTGACTCTATGAATGCAACTGAACTTTACTCCACAGCAATAAAAGAATAATTACATTTTCCAAGGAGTAGCATCAATACCTGCTGCCGGCATTCTTTTACTTCATTGATGTCAGCAGGTATTCACAAGGAACTATACTGACACTATTAACAAGATGCATAAACCGAAAAGAGAGTAATCAGGAACATCTTCCAACAAAACGGACAAATAATAATCAAAGCACCAGTTGTAAGGTCAAAACTTAGACATTTCACTTTTACTTGCAGTTCTGTTCAAGTTTCTTTCTTCCCACCATCATCAAGTTTCTATTTTTGATGTTTTCAACAGATAATCACAATCGCACAGCTACCAAAGTGATTCCACCAGCAAGATTTGTCTCCCCTAGCTTCAGGGATCTAAAAAGCCTATCTAGCTGAAGCCAGACTCAGGTACTGCAGGAGACTCTGGAGAGAAGTGAAGCATCTCTTGGGATGAATAAAATCCTCCAGGTTTCTTTCATCCTTTTCATTAGCCCACACCACTATCCAAGACACAGCTAAATTTAGGGAAGCTGAAATCTCTGAGATTCATCATTTCTAAATGAACATAAGCAACATCTGCTATAGCTTTCCATTTGAATTAATGCAAGAAATTGGATATAGCACAAACTAGATACGAGAGTGGAAAGCTTCAATTTGGAAAATTTCAGTTTCAGAAAAAACCCCAAATCTGTGGTAGTGTATTTCTCTGAGGACACATCTGAAGAGTAAGTGAAGAAAAGAGTAGTAAGTAGTGTGTATGTATATATCAGTTCACTCCCGCTAGAAATAATGAAACAACTCCTGACATCAACAAGGGGCGTCCAATTTAGACACAGACAGTAGTTCCATAGAGCACTTATTTTTTCTTCCCCACCAAAGAGCCAAACTCTACAATAAAGGAGTTCTTAGTGGTACTGTGGAGACCACGAAGCTTAGCAGTAATTCACACATAAACCTTGGATGCGCAAAAACGAAGGGGAACATTTAAAAAGTAAAAAAAAAAATAAAATAAAAAAACCCCAAACAGTTTCTGTGTTAAAGTTATAAAGTTCTATCTCAAATTAACTCTTAAGACAAGTATCAATGATCCAGTACCATCATATCTCATAACAGGGATATGCACAGTTAAAAGCTAGATTCTTAGTAAAGTTTTATCCAAATTAGTGTTCCCCATTCCTCTACTATTAATTATGCCAGATGCTCCTGACACACTGGTCTGGACGTGCTTTCTGGGCCTGTTTTCCACATAGACCATGGCAGTGAATTGCAACTGAGGACTGTAAGCAGCACCCTTGGCACTGGGGAGAGAGAAACACCCACACACAGATCCCCAAAAGAAAAACATGGTGGTCTGAGACAACACCAGCGCAATGCCAGTCCTAGAATTTGTCACAGAGAGCAGGCACTTCTCCCACAATTGACACGATGACTATGGAGGTATCTCCATGCAAAACTAAATCCTGGCTTGGGAGAAAAACAAAAAACAGCAATGACCCCACAATATAAGGACACTTGCTCCTTGGTTTGAGTAACTGGCACACAGATCTAATCACCGGTTTCCTGGTCTAATTGTTCAATTCAAGGCAATCCTGAGTATGAAGATATTGCATGTGTTTAAATATCAGTGTAATCAATTAGTGTAATTAGTTTAAACACTAGTGTTTCAACACTGATGTCATAACTACAGATCAGGTAACTCAGCATTCCGTACTCAAGGAGAGAAGGAATTTTAATTATTTACTTCTCATGTTTTCATACCAATTTAATCCTGCCCTGAAAATTGCTCGACACTGGAAACTAAAAGAGCACATGTCATTCTTGTCTGTAAGTAGCAAAACTACAGTGCTAAACTTAAAGCATCAGGACTTGCTACTTAGACCACCAATTTTAAGGGGTGGGAGGTGTCCCTGCCCAGGGACTAGATGGATCCTTAAGGTCCCTTCCAACCTGAACCATTCTGTGATTTTGTGTGTGTGTGTGTACGCAAATGAAGGATTCAAGAATAAAGATGTGGCCATGTAATCTTTTTTCTTAATTATTAGTATTAGTAGAATTAGTATTGCTGCTGTCACCTTTTCGACTTGACTCCCTACAACAATATCCTGGATTTAGCTAGTGTAACATCAGCAAAGAGGAGTACACACCATAAAAGACCTACACAATACTCACTCAGGATTGCTCCCTCAGAACTGTTTTTTTTTCCCCAGACATACCAGCTCTGAAACTCTTTCAAAAAGTGATACATTAAATACCCTTAAGAAATAACGTTAATTAGAACGTGCCTCCTCCAACTCTTCAGCAAAAGAAACTACAAAAATGGGTCTGCATAAAAATGAATAAAGGGTAAATAAATTAACCATTCTGGGAACTTGGGACCTCAGCAATGGTTTTGCAATAGATGTTGGATATTTTCATCATCTTGGCTATCCCGTTCACAAAACATAGCAAGAACAAAACACAGAGATACTATGATACTCAATTGCCTATGTAAACATGAGGAAAACTCTAAACAAGCTTGGAACCCCTAACTTTACAGTAAAAAATAAATACCTCTTAATAAGTAAGTTTCTCTGGAAATATCCAAATTAAGGCAGTACTAAGCTTATGTCACAAAATGATAAAAATCAACATAAAATTATTTATTTTTAATTTATTTTAAAGGCCAAGAGACTGGTATGCTTGGTTACCAACAATTCTGTACAACCAATCTGAACAGTCTTGTTAGACTTACACACAATATCCAGCAATCTATCTTGCCTCAGATGATAAATTAAGACGTAGAGCGAGGACTTTTGTTTGATCAGAGTTTAATTCAACAGTATATTTAAGTATAAATAAATTAGGTTAACAACTCAGAAGAAAACTTAAGTGACAGCTAAGAGGTATTTTCTTCTCCCCAGATGAAGATGACTAAAGGCTGCTATTTACAAAATTCAAATCATACGTTTAAAGGTGCTGTTTAAACACTGGAACTTTAAGCAGTCTGTATATTTAAAAAAATAATTCCACTGTACAGGGCAATAATGACCTACCTTTTGGAAGGATCTTTTTGAAGGCATAATGAAATTAGTTTTCTAAAGGATTTGCCATACTTTTTCATCATCTCCTTGTCTTCTACACCTGTCTCTAAAGTGGGCGGGTCATTTTGAAGTGTCAGCATTAACACCTACAGTAAACCCAAAAAAGAGGTACTGTAAGCAAAATCAATTCAAAAACACATGGAAATTAAAAGAGAATAAACATTCCATAGAATATGTATATTTAAATATTTTAGTTGCTACTGAAAATGAAGTAGAGCTGACTGTCTAGCAGCATTAATAATACAAAGTAATACAAAGTGATCGTTACTTTCATAGGAGGGTATTTGTGATAAGGTGCTGCTCCTGTTGCTAACTCAATGGCTGTTATCCCAAAACTCCACATGTCAGCCTTGAAGTCATAACCTCGCACCTGGAATAGAACCAGAAAGGAAAAACAAGGTGGTGATGTCTCAAGTTCCAAAAGTTAAAGACTAAATATATTCATTTATTTTAAAAAAAATTTTTTTAACACTAGGAATACCTGCTCCATTACTTCAGGGGCCATCCAACATGGAGTACCAACAAATGTTTTCCTTACTTTGTTACGAGTAACATCACCTCCCGTTGCTAAAAATGCACTAACGCCAAAATCTGGGAAGGGGGGAAAAGGTTGAAATCTGTTAAACTACCAATAACAAAGCAAAAGTTTTACACTTTAGAAATGAAGTCAGTTCATAAAGGTCTACTTATAGAAACTCTCCATTGCAGAGCTTACCTTTGCTTCATGACACACTGTTCTTGAAATGCTACAGAACAAACAGTATAGTTTTAGCTGGGAGATCTGCACTAGGACTCCCTCAAGTTTAACCCCCTAGTATGTGTCTTTCTCAATATGGTTAAAAGGACTCCAGTACATCTGTCACTTTTAAGGTTTTCAAACGTGCACTTTGAACCAAGGTTTGAAAGATTTGCCCCTGCTATTATTCAAAGATAAGGAGCTACCTACTCTATAGCTACTACATCTGAATGCAATTTAAACACGAGGGAATACTACACATAACTTAAACACTTACGGAGATTTGACAAATCAAAGATAATCAAAGTGATCAACAATATATATTTAATAGTAGACCATGACATGAATAGTTTTTTCTAAATTCCAAAATAGCAAAAAACCTTCATGTTCTGTTAACTAGTCACCATGTCAGTGACAGCTGTTCTGGGAGAGGTAGGGGATAAATGGAAGAAAGAGCAGATTACCAGTGTACGGAGAAATACTGTCATTTTGAGTGGAGCTTTGTGAAGAGTATTTTAGACTGTGCTATTTACAATCCAGTTACACTGAAATCAAGTGCTTTAGTATAGACCTACTTCAATTTTTATTTCACTGTTGTTCCCTGATTTTAAGGTTGGAAAAAAAAATTTAAAAAGATCAGCAATTCCATAAAACATAGGTTTATCCTTACTTTCCACTATACAGCCACTAAGCGTCACAGACTCAAATTCTGGACCTCTTCTACATTGCTAAAACACACAGAAATTCAGTAGACAATTAAGAAGCCAACTTCAAGCAATATTCTTTAATTTTCCCTGCAGATTGCCTGATGAATAAAAAAACAAAAATTTTTTTTCCCAAAAATTTGTAGGTTATAGAATAGACAGGTTTTGTTTGTACTTCTGAAAAGAATGAACAGCTTCAGAAACACCTGCTTCTGAGTTTTTACTGCCCTAAAAATCAATGCTGGTATTATTGACAGTTTTCTGAAGAGGAACTATTACCTGTAAGGAAAAGCTGAATAGGCAGAAATAAAATAAATAAATAAATAAAGATAGATATGGAAAAAAATTGATGTCCTTTCAGTACCAAAGATAAATAGTCTGTATTGGACAACTGCTCACATGTCCTTTCAGGAACAGAGACACACTGCTAAAATCCTGACTTAACCTTTGCTCCCTTACTGCTGTTTTCCCTATTAACATAACATTAATTTTGAAAAGGACAACAAACAAGAAATATAAACGGGTGCGGGATGACAATAAAAAAAACCACAACCAAAAACTAAGTAAAATCTCTTCTTGCACAAGCTTCAAAATGAAATGTTGCAACACCTCACTGAGAAAGATGTGATGAGTATTTGAGTATTTCACTATAATACTACTGAAACACTGTCGTATGTTTACTGAGGGAAAGAACGCTTTGATAGCTACTCAATAAAAACAAGACTTTAATTTCCCATCCCAGGCACAGCTTTCACAAACACAGGTTATTTAAAAGAAGAGATGACCTACAGTGACAAGCTTCCTATCACATAGGAGACAAAGTATTCTTGAGAACAAGTTAACGTAAAGAGGAAAGGGAAATGTATTACAAGGAAAGAGCTGAACAACTCAGCAGTTTTAGGCACTAAAAGTCACAGCTAATACCAAAGAAAAAACAAATTTAATGAAGAGCCCTGATTTAAATGTATTAGTAAAGCACAAATAAGCATAGCCAACGAATCATTTATTCCCTAACACCTTTTTCAGCTCAGCCAGGGCTGGGCACTTGGCCAAGCTTCAACCAAGGCCAACATCAAGTTAGTGTCAGGCGTAGGGTTGGGAGAGAGACAATGCCTATGGTCTCCAAGGGAGCTGGGCTGCAAGGAGCCTACTAAGGGAAGGCACAGGCTGCAAAAACATTTCTCCCATAACTTTCTCACCTTGACAGTGGCTGCAGACTAAGCAGCCTAAGGCTGCCTAAGGCTCATCCTTAGCCTAAGGCTCAGCCAAGGCCATGTGTAGCATTACAGTTAAGATTGGGAGAGAAATAAAGCATCAAGCTCCTGTGAGAATGGGGGCAGCCAAGGAAAGCCTGGGCTGCCAAACAATTGTCCCTGATAAATCTTTCTCCTCCATCTGGCTTGAGTATCTGAGACAAAGTCTCTGCCTGTTTTTAACCAGATCTTTTCCAAACATTTCTGTGGGTATGATGAAAGGAGATGAAAGGAGATTTTTACTTTGTCAAGGCAAAAAGATGTAAAAAGAATGAATTTCAGTCTCTTTGACATTCAGAATCAGCTTTCAGTTAATGTGCAATGTTTGGCTGTCCCAAACAGAACAGCCCCACACCAACAAAGAAACAAGTTTGACACTGCTGCACTTTTCGCCTGAAGATTGGAAATAACCTAGTATTGAAATAACGCATCACAGAAAGACACAATTCACATATCTATCCAGCCACTGAACGTCCTCAGTCCTGCATGCCCTGAACGCCCTAGCAGCACAATTAAAGCCTTACTCATTAAGATGCCTACAGCTAAAAGGAGGAAAAGGTCATGAAACCAAGCCCTGAAGCTGAACTAGAAAGGAATAAATGAACTTGTTGTTTGAACGTTATCTGATTACTAGAAGAGTAAATTTCATTATGTGTGAAAAAAACAATGTAAAGTCAACAGCTTTAGTTCAGATGGCTCATGAGATTTTTATCTTTCAACTTTTAAGATATTTTTATTATTTTTAATTAAGTTGTCTGGACATCTACTCCTTTACAATATGAGATGATCTAAAAATACTTGAACAACATAGACCTAGAATGTCAGCAGTTGCCCAAAGTGCTATACAAAGTGAAGACAACTGTAGGGTATAATCAAGTGAATAAATAAAAATTAAGTATATTCCTAAAATTCAAGTCTGTAAAATTGACTAACTACTTTAAAAAGTCTTGAACTCAAAACAGAAGACTTAAACCAGCTCCAATTAGTAAATAGTTCATCTACTAGCCAATCTTTGCCTGTCCAGTTTCATAGACTTCAGACACTGGCATATTAAAGCCCTCAAAATATACGTTAACATGGTACTTTGAAAGCACTATTTATATAAAAAAGAACTTTTGGCTATAGCCATTTTTATTACTGAGGGCTACTAAACACAAAGCTTCCATCGCTGAGTCACGGGCTATAAATTGTGAAAGGCCTAGGAGTGTGCTGGGAGAGGGGATGGGTATCACCACCTGCTCGCTCTATTTTCCAGGTATCTGATACTAACTTGAGAGATGGGATATGGGGTCTTGCTCAGTATTTAAGCTCTTATAAAGACCAAATAATTTGATTCTTACAGACTACCACTCAAGAAACATATAGATACATTCATAGGGTATTTAAGATGCTAAACTGTATCCAATCGATACCATTGCAAAATAAATGGTAGAAATGCCAAAAATTACTTTCGGTGAGATCTCTCTCATCTATCTCAGTGACTAGTTAAGTTACAGCCAGCATGCTCGTGAAGGGCAGTACATACAGATTTTTGAATTCTCAAGAACTATCATAATCACTTGTAGTAATAAATTAAATAAACTTGAACAGTTTATTAACAGCAAGCTGTTTAATCAATATTTTTTCCTGTGTTCCATCAAATATATAAGGAAACATTAAGAGGACATTAAAAAGTCTCCTTTTACATTGAGGAATTTCTAAATCATGTATCATTAATCAAGAAGCCTGAAATCGGTTAAGTTGCAGCTACAGCACTCCAGAAGGAACAGTTAAAAGCCAACAGAAAACTTTTATCTGTTGCCTCTAATACAGCTGCAATTACCTTTTTCTTTTATTTAGCCATTACTCTACCACCGCCATTACCTGCTATTTGTACAGAGCCATCTTCACCCAGAAGAATGTTGCCAGCCTTCAAATCTCTAGAATGTACAAACAGAGGTTACTTTTATGTATGAAAGTACATATGTGCACATTTTATGTAAATAAAGAAATAAATATTGCATACTAATTCGTTTCACAAGCTAGTATTTTAAAATTAAGAGACAGAAGCAGGAACTGAAGTATAAAATATAACTGGTTTACAATTAAAATAGAGTACAGAACTCAGACTCTCAAACCCCAGCTCTCTTGTATAAAAGGACCCAAATTCAGCTTTGGCACAAAATGAGCAGAATTTAGGTATAGATTTTGAGAACAGAAATATTTAGGTGCAAAGTCTGTTTTACCTCCTTTTATAAGTAAATCTCACAAACTGCGATCTTTCAGAGCTTTAAAGCAAGAACTAATGCTTTCTCACATCCAACTGCACCACTACTCAAAAAGAAAAGTTGCAAAAGTTTTTTATACTCTTTGATCTCATCAGAGAAGATACCAATCTTCAAAAAAGGTAAATATACTGTAGATTTCTACCCAATGAAGCTATTAAAGCTCACGAATAGCAACAGTATTTTGCTATAGCGTACCATGATGAAAAGTCACTTGACACTGAATCCCTCAAAAATTCAGCATGTCCTTGACAGTCAGCTATATCCATCTAACACACTATTCGCATATAACATTAAGAAGAAATCTTTCTGGCTGTTTTTGGCTTTTTTGTTGTTTTTTTTTAGTGCAGGTTGTTTTGTTTTGTAGAAACATGCATCCCATTCTTAACGCACAGGATAAATCTTTCACACAGAACATATCTTAAACATCAAGAATTTGAGCAGATCTCTCATTCCAAGATTTACTGAAAATAATTAACACCTTGCTACTGAAAGTCAACATAACCTGTTTCCTTATATATAAAAAAGGATGTATCAAAACAACAGAAAAAAAATCCCAGAACAATTTTGTAAACATCTCCAACTGGCAAGTAATACCTGATACTGCATTCCCTGAACTACACAGCTCTCACCTACAATGTACATGGGAAAAGGAATGCACACTGTATCTTCTTGAACAGGACTTCTGTGGTACTGCACAGTTTACAAATTAGATGTTATAAAAAAGGAGAAATCTCAGATGTAACAAATAGATCTCTTTTTATCTTTTTTAAGGTCCTTTAAGAATAGACAAAGAGAATTCCCAAATCCGACCTCAAAGGGTCCTGTTATCCTTAAAAGTTAACGAACGTTCCTTCCGCAACAATATCAGTTTAACAGAAGACTATGAATTAAGGTTTGAGGCAGATCTTTGGCATTCCAGACCAGAAGTCAAGATAATTGTTCTTTATTTCTCCATTTATCTCAATTTTCTTTCTGCAAAAGGAGGAAATAGTTCTTGATTTACATCAGAGGCAGTTCATTATAAGATGAGACATAAGAAGTACACATAAAGAACAATTACTGTGCTACATCTGCACTACCTCCATTCTCAGAGTTCTGTCTGCTGTGAATCTGGTCTTTGTTTGAAAGATTCCCTTACAAAAGGCCAATGCTTGAAACAGGGAGAGAGCACCTGTTGTAGGCACCTTCCTTAAAAGGCAAATTCACCTCAGTAAAATTGATTAGGGAGGTCGGAGTACAACAATTCCAACACCCAAACAGTGGAAGCAACCTGTGGATTGCTACAGCAGATATGTACATATCACCCCGGAGGATCTGCACAATTTACACTGAGGAAGTCAATGGAGACAGAATATAAAGAAGGCAACAATCACTAGACACATATATACCCCAAGGTGACTTTCCACAGCACCAACCCCAGCTTCATGTGTCGTCATAAAGAGAGATCTGTAATACACATAACTGATTACCAGGAAAAAGTAAGTTTCACATTTATACAGCAGTGCCCAAATGCCCAAGATTACAGATTTACTGGGCAACACAATAACCAAGTCACAGCCCATATCACATAAACTAGATTTAGATTAGCTTCTTGGAGTACCAGCAGGCACAGGAGTATAGATGACATTCTGGCATACTTAGTGCAGCACAGACCTATCCTAACTATAAGACAGATAGACAGGCATGTACTAGGGACAAACTGCAGTAAGATTACAGCATCCGCCCTAGTGTTATCATTTGATAATTACTAAGCGCATTTGCAGTATGTGAGAGGCAACACAATTCAGCCAAGCAACTGCAGCTGACCAGTATCAACAAACTATATACTCAACTTTGAAAATGCTTTTCACTGTGTGTATGCTCCTACCTGTGAATTTGCCCATTCCTGTGTAGATAGTCTAAGCCCTCCAAAACTTCTTTTAGAATCGTTGCTATTATTGGTTCTTCAAGGACACCATTTTTGTGCTCTCCTCTGTTGACAATATACTTTATTATATCAAGCATTGAACCTATATTGCACATCCAGAAAAGAAAAGAAAACACATGTACAGCATTATCATATCAGATTCTTGAGAAAATTTTATTTCTTCATTCTTTCTGTGCTACTGCTATTTAAATCTTTGCATATGTGTGTGAAGACCACATGTAACTAGCACTCTGAATAAGACACACTGTTACCTCGTTCAAACAAGAAACAAAGCACTGTTTTTTTGTCAAGAATACTATAACACTCAATGATTCGTTAGAAAGATCTGCTAACAGCTTGCTAACCTACCATTTATTAAAAATTCAGGAGCATCCCACATTTAAAAAGACATGTGCAGCAAACGTTTTGGTTTATTATCCAGCTTAGTTCATAGTTCACATGTTCACAACATGCACGTAAACATGCAGCTGCAAGACTGGAAGGAGATATTCTCTCCAAAGAAATGACGACAACATCCCTAGTAACACCAGCTTGACACTGAACTTCAGTTATAAATCTCAAGGAATCTAACAGCAACGTTTTGTTTTAATACAAGCTTTTTTCAACAGCTCACAGTAAATTCCTGTCATGAATCACTGGTTTCTCTCAGGGTCTATGCTTGCTTTTGATTGCAACGAACAAACCAATCAAATGTGATATAACAAGCGTTATTTTATGAGCACTTCCTGTCCTTGCTTTCTAGGATGACGGTGCAGCAGTCTGCTGCCATCAAGACTAATCTTGAAGAATATCATATAGCAACCAGGACCACCACATATTATTTTGGAGCCTCGCTTCTCTAAGCCACAAGCACATTCAGCTCAGCTCTTTTTTCTTCTCCCAGAACCAAGTAAGATTTTTATACCATTAACCATCAAAACTGTAATGAGTGTTTGGTTAGTTTAAGCAATAAAAAGGATGCAACGTGTTTAACACCTGTCCAAAGAAGAATCTTCCTTGTATACGGAATGAGAAACACTCATTATGAAATCAGAAATATATGCATTTTCACAAAAACAGAGTGGATTCTAGAGAAACTCAAAAAAAGGACACACAGAGAAGTGACTTAACTCTCATCAGTTTTCCCCTATGCAACCTTGATAGAGAATTTTAATATATTGATTCAGAATAAAAAAATTATAGTAGCTAGATCAACACAATTTATCTCAAGTAATTCTTAGCCTGTACATATACAAACTCTTTAAGCTTGCACATTCTTGCTATAACACACCTGTGTCTCAAGGTTCATCCTGTGTAGTCTCTCTCCCCTCTCCTTATTTGGTTTAGGTCAATTAACCCAAACAAGGTACATTAGAAAAAAAAAAAACAACATACAATTTCCTTGCAGCTAAACACGTGAAATCAGTAACTTACCACCACTTAACAGCTTCATAACCAGCCAAAGTTCATCCTTCACCACAAACGATGTGTAATAGGTCACCACATTGGGGTGATTGCATTGACTCATTGCTTGAATTTCTTTCTGTAAGAAATACAAAGCCCAGCATAACACAGCCAGCTATCAGTTCTGCTTGTATAGAGAGAAAGTTTAATTTCCAAAGTGAAATACTAGAACAGAACTGAAGTATGCACAGAATATGCATCAAGGCACCAAAACATTTCAATTTATCTATAGATCTGCATGCAAGACAAAACGCTATTGCAAAGAACACGAGGGAGGCTTGGCAAGGAGATACAGGCCTAACTACCGCAATTTTCTTCTGAGAGCAGCAAAAAAATTATTGTTAAAGTCCCAAATTCAGAGCGAGCAATGAAGAATGAACAGTCTCCAAGAACTGAAGGCATGGGTACAGGCTGGACAACAAAACGCAAGGAAAGATCAAAACCTACTGCCTTTCCTGTTCAAAAGGGATATGAAAGAGAGTAGAATGGGAGCAGCTGGGAAAGGAGGAAGGAAGCTGTCGGACAAAGGACACAGCACCACTGTCTCAGCTACTGTGGGATGGACAGGCAGACACCAGAGCCACGCAATCAAACAGAAGTGCAAGAGGAAAAAGCAGCGTTACAGACCAAAAGTCGGAGGAAACAATTGAGTAGAGGAGCAGTCACCAACAGATGCACAACGTGGCACTACCAAGTAACACCATCTATGACACGCCACAGCTGTACGCATTAAGAATGACTGCCTTGTATCTGTTATTTCAAACGCAGTCCTTTTTCTATTCACTCTTTCACACAGTTGTTCTCTAACACCTTTCCGGCAGCTCTCACTATCCTGCCAATCCTTTATGTAGAAGCCTTTAGGCCTCCTTTGTACTAGAGGGTTTGGCCTCGCACCAACTTAAGCTCCCACAATCCAGCCTCTCCCTCTCTGCCGCTGGCCACACAGATCCATCCCTAGTGCTAAAGGACATGGTCCTGGAGGGTGAGCCAGTCGGGGAGCCAATTCAGCTAAAAACCAAACTCTTCCACCTCCTCTCCCTCCCTGAAAAGCAACTGCTTTCAGGTGGACCCATGTTACACGCTGACTCGCCAGCCCTGGTGCAAGGCAGGCACTTTGGCAGTCCCACTTAAGATTGGTTAAAGCTGCCACAGATGCCATTTTCAGCTTTCAACCTCAATTCAGCAAGTGTCTGAAAGAGGGTTTTTTGCTGCTGATATTTGCAATGCACTCGAGATCACAGCCACTTTCTAATAAAAAGTTAATTATATCTATTAAAGACTGTGATTTAATCTCATGATACATGTTGGTGACTATTAAGTCAGGCTGTAGTTTGACACGGACTTCAGCTAGTCCTGCTGTCAAAAGTTTCCTCCCTAGACAACTTCTGAGCCCTGAACCACAGAAGGATGAAAGCCTGGATAATCATGCAGTGAGCGTGAATAACTCAGCAATTTGCAAAATAGCTTCCCCCCACCAGGAGACAGTAGGTCAAAAACAGAAGAAATTTATGTGGGGCACATTTCCCCAGCTGACCCAGGCAGGTCAGCTTAAACACAAGTCAAATTATTGCCTCAGGTTCTGAATTCAGCTACCCATACCGAATCTGAAATGTGCCTCTCCCACTCTTGATTACTATTTAATTTCTTATATCGTTTTATTGTTTTCCTATGCTGGTAATACAACAATGGGTCAAGAAATCTACCTGCTACTACTAAGCAAAAATACACCTAATCTATTTTACTAACATGTTAACAGTGCAGAAATGTGATTACTTGACTGTGGTAAGCTTCACAATCTTTAATTGGAAAGTGCTTTGAATATTGTCTACCTTCATCAACTCAACAGCACCAAAGCCATAATGGCACTTAAAATATAAAGTTTCTCCCTCTGCTTCTCCTTCCCTTGTGCTAGCACAAGCGTTGGTGCACTGCATCAGGAAATACAGCCGGGTTAAAAACTAACTTCTTTTCGGCCAGGTTATTCCTGATCCAGTTTCACCAAGCAGCTGCAGAAGAATGTGTGTCGGCCTAAGGGCAGGTGGGTGACACAGTTAATAAGCAACTGCGAGACGGCTCCTTTTGGTGCTCAGCTGCAGCGCCCACAGGGACAGGTCCAGACCCCAGTGACCAGGCAGGTGCCACAGCTCTGTGGGTGCTTCCCGGGGGCTTCCTCCAGGGATACCCGGGGTACGGCTGTTTGAAAACCCATTCAGTCAAATAAGCCATTCTGTAGAATATTCTTTGGTTTGTAGTGCTGAGATTGTTGGTTGTATTAAAAAACTGGAGGTAAGGGGATGGGGGAAGATACCCCGTCAGGACAACCCTAAGGACAGGAACTTTTTTCCTTGGCTCATAGGGTTAAGTTACATTTAGCTTACAATAGTGAGAACACAGGACGTTGCAGGAAACGGAGTATTGAATTTCAGGAGTTTGGCAGTTTGTGTAACCTTAGTATTATTTAAACTCCCTCCCCCACTGCCCTTCTATTTTAATTGACACTGGCCCAAAGTCTGCTTACGTGGGCACCAGGCTTGCTGCATTTTCCACTTCTCTGAAGGCCACACAGCTGAGAATTTGCAAAGGGTGCCTTTGCACACCATCCATAAGCACTCAGCAGCAGGATTTTACAAAACAGCATGTTCAGAGGGCAGACAGAGTTTTAGAACGTCCCTGTGCCAATGGAAACTGCTTGATCAGAAAAATATGTGATTGAAAACTGAGCAGACTCAAAAACGGTGTTAAAAAAACCCAAAATGAAAGAGCATTCTAAGTATTATCAACTGAAATAAAAATGTTAGTACAGTTGTAACAAGAGTTTTGAAGGTCAATGATGCCCTTTTACAGAATAACATCTCTACTTTTCAAACAAAATTTTAAAATCTATTAGAACTGAGTCAAAGCAAGTATACTTCCTCACAGAAAAATAATTATTTCTGTGTATGCATGCCCATGTGTGCATGCACATACAAAAATAAAAGGAAACATGGCCCTTTTTTTTTTTTTTTTTAAACCTCCTAACCAGGACCTTGGAAAGCCAGAATTCATGTTCAGATCAAAACAGACCAACAAATAAAAGAAACAAAAAAATCTAAACACAGAAAAGCAGAAATTGACTTATGTTAAAAAATAAAAACCAATCGTATGGACAGTTATCCTCGTACCAAAAGAAAGCAATATGGGACCAAAAACTGAAGACCTATTGCCTTATTTGGGAGACAGTGGAGACACGTCAGCAGTAAAGATACTCAAGCACTTGCTAAGGTAGCTTTGTACAAGCTGGTAACTAACTAATTATTTCTCTAGACCACCTGGGTATTTCTTGCAGACTTTTGGCAGTTTTGTCTAGTTTTATTTGTTGTAACTTTTAAATTCTCAATTGCCATTATTAGTTCAAATTCTAATCAAAAAAGATCAAATTTAGACCATTTTATATTACGAGCATTAGTATTTCTGGTTTTATAGAAGTGTTCTCTATGGGCTGTAGATGTTATATCATGCACAGCATCTCACCTTGGGCTGGTCTCTTTCTAAACACATTTCAGAATTTATCTTTTGAGTTTTTAGTTGACAGAAGCCTCGCTACCTCAGAGGTAGCTTCCACTACTGCAATCCTCTTTTAAGAAAAACACAACAATGTCCCATACAAGCTGCTACATAAGCTGAAGGTGAATGCCATCAATCATCAGGGGAAGAGCATTTTGGGTCCTCCACTGTAAACAAGCCATCTTATCTGAAGAAACTGGATGGACCATACCCTCTGTATCAAATTCAAGATATCTTTTGCACTGGCAATTCCCTGCTGAGGAGACCATTTCCTTCAGAGGCAGGAATTTCTGCATTAGAAAAAGCCCACAGTCTCTAGGCAGTAGTATAACCTGCGGAACAGAAGAGAGTGTTCTCACTTTTGGAATGGTCTTGTGTCCTTCAACTCTTGTTACACTGCCTATATATAAATATGCATTACTCTTATAAGCACCTGACTAGGAGCATTAGAAAGCAACACGTTTCGGTTTTTAACAGTTCTCTGCGACTTTGTCTGGATTGCCATAACCAGTGCAGAGCAAAACTACTGCAGTCCCTTTTAAGAAGGGCGCCTCCTCCTCTGATTAGTGATCCAAACAAACAGCATTCCTCAAATGGCTTGTTATGGCCTATCGGATAAATGTGTGTTATTAGATTTAACAAGAGTTTCCTTGTGTAGGTGGCAGTGTAGCCATTCCTACTTTTCCCCTCAAAAGTTACCATTACAAAATGATCCAACAACTAGGTTTTGCCATGTTTTGGTGCTTTAGACATTTTAAGGAGACCTACTAAATTTTACCTTTATATTTTTAATCAGTGTTTAACCAAAGGAAAACGTGTCTTTCCTCAGTATTAAGAAGAGATAGACAACGAGACAGTAATCTCTTGAAAACCAAGCCTCCAGAAAGCAAGGGGTAAGGTTCTTCCCACAGTTCACAGCAGTTGGTTATCTCAAGATC